>NC_091930.1:45352901-45430401 GCF_041260155.1 Ptychodera flava | reverse complement strand
AATAAATTTAATGATCGGCCAGATTACATATATTAACTGCATCATATGAATTGAAATATGACGTGCTAGTATACGAATGTTTTTTTATCTTTATAAAGTCTCTCTCTCTCTTTCTCTCTCTCTCTCTCTCTCTCTCTCTCTCTCTCTCTCTCTCTCTCTCTCTCTCTCTCTCTCTCTCTCTCTCTCTCTCTCTCTCTCTCTCTCTCTCTCTCTCTCTCTCTCTCTCTCTCTCTCTCTCTCTCTCAGCATGTTGGACTCCACCACCAGAGGTCGAAGGAAAATGGGGTAATGCATCGTGTTTCGTACAGCAAGAGGGCGATGTTTACTTATTCAACTTAAAAGGTATATGGCCCATTAATCCCTAGCTTCAAAACTAAATGGAACGAATTGGGTTTTGTTGCGGTATACGCTCTAATTATTATATCAACTGAATGTGACAACGTAACATGAAATTCTGTCACTATTATCAGATATGCTCGAGACAGTAATTTCAGTATGCTTAGCAATAGTTCTATTGAATTGCGTTTGCTTCATTCTGGTACAAGAAACGTCCGATTTAAAAATATACAATAGTTTCATGTATGTCGATGCGTCGAACGTTGCAGTATCGTCTCAATACTTATTTAATAACTAAGATAAGTGTTGTTGCCGATATTTGAAGCTACAGTTCGTGATCACCTTTTTGCTGACAGTGAATTTATATCCGTTGTTAGCTTAACGTATCGTTACTCGCAAAACTTTACTAAATGTTTTAGTTGGAATAGTTTGTTTAATTACAGATAGGCATAGGTGTTTTAAATTTTGAAACAGGCAATGTACTTATCGCTTTTCTTCAAACGATGAAAAGTTGACGTGTACTCCTTAATTACAAAGTTAATTGAGCTTTAAAAGGATAAATTAGAAGTAAATCGGACAAAGTTAATAGTTGCTTTGGATACTATAATTTCTTTCGATCTTTACTTTCCGTTTTAATACATACAACTATTGATTCAAGTGAACTAAGCTCACGACTATAAGTATTACCTGCACAGACTCTAGGGGCAGTTATTTTGTAGGCGAAAGTGCTGGTAGAGTTTGACCGGCCGGAAACACAGAATCTAGTGTCAGCTTGTTCGTAAGCTTGTATTTCAAACAAATTGACACCGTCCTTTATAACGGTCACCACCAAAAAAAAATGATGTACCCAAACGAATAATCTTGACAATAAATACAAAGCATCGCAATGGTTATTTCTTACTCCTGGCGACGTCGGATAAAATCAACAGAAAAATACCCGAATCCGATTGTGAGGTTCGCAAACAAGTGCCCTTGCTCGTTAGGGCCATATAGCTATAAAACCATCGCACGCCAAAATGTGTTTATTTCGGATAATGTATTGTCATATATGATTATAAGTTATGCTCTTGCTCAAACTATTCTCGCTAAGAAAAACGTATCAATTTAGTTCGTTTGATTACGTTCATTCAAAAAAGACCATTTCGACAATTTATCTTTTTTCTTACATCTGTAGATGACCCTTGTGAACGTATTAATTTGGCGGAAAAGTTCCCCGATAAAGTGGATCTATTAAAGAGGCGTCTTGAAGAAATGTCCAAGAAAGTAATACCAGGCTTTGAAAAGGTTGAGCAATCCCCGGAATCAGATCCAAGTAACTTTGGGGGAGTTTGGTCACATGGCTGGTGTTGATAACATTTTCCTGCTTTTGACTGCCACTCCTTACTACACTTGTATAGGCAATGAGGCCTATACATTCAAGTGTGTTTGATTTGTTAACATAGCAGTGAAAATAACAACAATAACAAAACACTCGCACCTAAGGTTGTTGATTGCCGTAAATTTCGTTGTCAAAGATTACATAAATCTCCATTTTCGCAGGTCTTCACTGGGGAGTAGCCCGGTACAGAAGCTCACGGCAGCAGTGGACTTTAACATTTCCCGTTATTTGAACGCTTGAAAGCTTATTATACGCCTTTTTCAAATGAAGCAATCTGATCGGTTGATCATTGCTATAAATTAACGATTGAATTCCGAACAGTGCTGCAGAGCGGATTTCAAATAAATTAAACTACAACCAATAGCAAAAAATGGCGTCACATAAACATGTTTCAAATTATGATTATTGCGATGTCCGAAGGTGGTTAAATCCTGTACTGTATACGTTATGTGATAAGCGTGGAAGGCTATGATGAGGAGACTATTTGTTGTAAGGGATACACGAATATCAGGAAGGTGTACAAAATCGTCACCTTTGATAACATTGCTTTTTGATGAACAAAAGCGATAGAAAATAACAACATAATGTTGTATGGAAGTTCAAGTGATGGAAATGCAAGTAAAACCATTTTTTTAATACTAATTTTAATTTACGGCCCCTGTTCCCTAATGGAAGAGTCCTTTTGATGTCATATTTCCCATAGCTACCATTCCATCTGGCCATTTATTCGTATAAAAATGAATTATTTCTTTATTCAAAGAGTTTCAATGGTGACAACAACTCATTTCACAACATTATTGGTTTTACTTTGATCTTTGAAAGTCTGTTGTTTTTGCGTAATGCGAAGAAGTAGTCAAATGGCATTAATTAGAGTCAAACAAATAATTTCACGTATATGATGATAACACGATTGGAACTAATTTGGGATAATTGGGTGCTGAAATAATGTCTTTAAAATCTTCAAATGTAGACTTATCTGCTTTTCTTTTAACGTGACACACTTGTTTTATGAGTAATTTGTAATATTGAGACATTCAGCTATAGGGCACCTAATATTTTTGAGAAATTTGAAAAATATGAAGATCCAATTATCCCAAATTAGTTCTAATCGTGTTTGATGTTTTCATGGATAGCCTACTCCTATTTTCGGGATTAAATTTCAGCTGTGATTTTTCTGAACTACGTTTTTGTATCCCAGAATTGCACACGTATTTTGATTTTGAACCAGGGGTTAAAAGTTTTATGTTAGTCAGCTAACTGTTTGTGTATAAAGTTGTTGCCTAATCATGATAGACTACTGTGGGAAAATTGCAATGTGTTTCCTAATGTTTACATTACAGGAAATATAGGCGGAGTCTTGTGCTAATTTTTGAGATCGTGCACTTCGTTTGCTGCATTGTTGTGACAGTGACCTCAAAACCGCAAATTAATTTATTGGCGAAATCTGATTGGTAGCAACAAGATTCTGTTGCTGGTCAGGAATGTTACAGACCGCACCCAGTCATTGGAGGGGGTGCGTAGAGAGCGCCCTCAAACGACGGATCTTTCAGTTTACTTATAGGGTGGCTCCTAAAAAAATGAAGGAAATAGAACGACAAGATTACGGCTTATCAGAACAAGGTATTATCGAGCTATATACCCCTTCTTTTGCTTGCCCATTGGTGTTAGTTAAGAAGCCTGACAGTTCTTGGTGCTTTTTACTGATTTCCAACATTTGAATCAATAAACTGTACCTCATTCCTTTCCCTTAGTTGTCAAGAACAGACGAAGCTTTAAAAATGCTTGGTTAAAACAATCAGAAGTATTTCTCGACTTTAAATTTGCAACCCGGATTTTTCCAGTTAAATTAAGTGACGAAAGCATGCAAAAAAGAATTCTTCACACATCAAAGTTCCCCTTAGGGTTACGAAACAGCCCAAATGTTTATCAATTAACTATTTAAATATCTTACGTAACATTAATTGTCAGTGTGTTTTGTTTTAAATTCAGGATATGACTATTTTTAGTGACGCTTTTAACACTTACACACATACTGACATGTTTTTAACAAAGTTCACGAGGCAGGATTGAAATTCAAGCCTAGCAAGTTTCAGTTTATAAAGAAATAGCTGTATTTTTGGACATATTATAAGTCAAGATTGGATCAAAGTAGAGTAGAAGCCGTTCAGAATTACCCATGCCCGCAACTAAAAGTCATTTTTCGGAATGGCAAATTACTATCGGAAATTCATGAGGATTTTCTCTATCATTACTATGCTTTCACGCAAATTATTGAGAAAGGGTGTTAATATTTGGTGGAACGGTAAATGCGAGGAAGCATTTCAAAAAAGACAACAAAAAACAATAAAACGATTACTATTTGAAGCACCAATGTTGGGTTACCCTATTGTGAAAAAAAATATTCCATTATCGATACCTATTGTTCAATCAATGTCGTTTGATTTGTTTAAGCTTACGATAAAATGGTGTATAGAGGGAGGAGTTAAAAATCATGAACGGAATTACTCGATAACGGAACAAGAAGCGCTTGCTTTTATACATGCTATTCGATATTGTGGTCCTTACATGAGAAACAATTATATATTTGTGTAAGATTTCATTCTAGTCTAGCTTTCATGTTTAGAGAAAAGATACCGAAAGGTCGCATTGGTCGATGGATCATGACTTTGCAACAATATGATTATGAAATTATCGCAGGCAAGGAAAGAAAGACATGAGCGCTTACAGGTTGTCAAAACGACCATATCGTCAATGTAAAGGTTTTCCTGAAAGATGTTATCGAATAAGATAAGTACATGGCAACACGAATTCAGGGCTCCACGTGTAATGACATGAGACAACGTAGGCATGCAATGCATTGCATGTGAATCAGGCGGATACTGACAGATTATGTCGTATGAATAGGAGACCATGTAATAACATATCGCGAGATGATACGTGAACTTGTGTGAGTGTACTCATGCAAACACACAACACTGGCGTGTGAGTACGTTAGGTGAACACGGTTTGTCGGGTAAAATCGTGAGTGATGACGAACAAGCAGACCCCTGAATGTACACCCGATGCAGTATGTTAAATAGTGGTCAATATAACTGGGCAGATTTCGCGAGATTTCATGAATGTTGAAATGAGACCACAACCCTGCAATATGAAAATTTGGTTCGCTTGAGCTCTATCACTTCTGCTCGAGTATGGCGAATGCTCAGCTATAATAACTCTATGGAACTGTGACTTAAAACAAAATACATTATTCCATTTTGTTCATTCCTTTTCAAAGGTTAAATTGCTGAGCAAATTAACGACAAAGACACATTCTGCAAGGTCAATCTACTAAAATACAGACATTATGTAAGGTTGGAAAAAGTCAATCTACAAACAATGGCAAAAAGCAATGCGGCAACTGTTTATGTACCGTTAATCCATCCGACGACAAAGAAAAGGGTCATTAACCCTGCAAATTTATATTTAATAGTTTCTTTCGCTTGATGTCGAAAATGATTGCACGGTAATTTTTGAAAATAACCCTAGTTTGCTTCGGAAACATTTTGCAGCACAGTCCACTACGCTTGAATTTTTTGACAATAAATTATTCAGCGATTACAGTCCCGACTGCCGTTATTCGTATTCTTGCGCAGAGGCCTGTTTTGAAGACGTTTGTAATTAGATGGCCCGTGAATTGTAACTTCCAAAACTGGAATATTCGTCACTGACTCTTTTGCGAAAAGAACTAAGACAGTTCTTAAGCATTCGAAAACTAGCGGCACTACTTTCCTCTCTAGAAATCGCCGTCAATGATGTCATGCTTTTTTTTCCCCGAGAGCGATCAAAACCCACTCCAACTCAAGACCTGCTGAGTGGCTATCACCACTTAGGCGCCAACATTCATGATCGGCTGATGCGACGAGCAAAATTGAAACGGGTTCGACGAAAAGCTGCCGCGGGTTTTACAGACAGTAGATGGGACGTGCTAAATGAAAATATGATTCCCGTCTTCCCCAGGGAGAAACTACATTGTATACTATGTCTGATAAAAAAAATCGCACTCTTGTATTAAGAGGAGGGTAATTTTGTTATACATTGATAATTATCATCACCCTTCGACTTCAAGAATGAACTGTATCAAAGACGTTCGTCTGTTCAGGATGATCCATAGAGTGATGTCAAAGATGTTAAAGAACGATTACACAGTAACACAGCAATGCTAAAAGTCAATTTTTATACTCCTCCTGAAGACTTTGCTACAATTACATTCAGCTGAGACCTTCGATTACATTCCAAATTTACCCCACACAGGCCTGGTTGGTATTAGAACACATCCACTAATTCTACTAATGTCGGTGTTTTTCCACAAATATACATTTACAAATAGTTTTTTATACTTCGCCCGAATATTGCATTCGGTTGCTCAAAGTGGCTATTCTAACCATTTTTATAACCCCTTGACCTATGCACTTGTCAGGTGTAAATGTTTGGAGTCCTGTTGCCAATGAATAACTTCTTAACTACAATATAGCAGTTACACTACTAACAAGTTCTGTTTGAGATATGCCATGGCAAACTGACTGCCTTTAACACCTTTGAGCTGAGCAAAATGTACACATCGATACTGACTTTCTGTCGTGGGCTCCGATTGTCTGTGTAGTGAAGGAAATTCCTATGAAGAATGTCTTTTTTCCGATCGGTTTCCTATCTTATTGCGGAATGGGCAAAAAGCAACGATGCCAGGAAAAATTGGAGACTCCATCATTTTGTTGTGCTCCTTGAGCACGCTTGTGGTGCTCTCTGTCCTTTCCAAATACGAATCAAAGTGTACCGGTTTATCTATGTTATACGATACACACTCTTTCGACGTTTGAACATCATCGGTATAACATTTAACTTATTCGATGTCCAGAGAACCGTATTCTATTTAATATAGTGTACAGTATTTGCATGTGTATGTGTACCATGCAACGAATCGATGACGTCGCGCAACCAAATTTAAACTTAACCCCACCATGGGAGCACGTTCCTTTCACTCCCGTATGCCACAGTAAATCCTAAATATATTCACAGAGTTCTAACATAGCACAAGTAGCGCTTACATCATTTACATAATGGAGTAATCCTGTAAATTAGTAAAGTGTATATATCTGCCTCGAGACGAATCTGAGGAAAGACAGTGTTTAATATGCATAGGCACATCTTCGCCAAACCACAAGAACCTCTATCATATTTATACTAGCTTGCTAAGTAGGTCGTTGCTTTTCGTGTGGATTATTACGAAAACTGGCCATGCTGCGTTAGTCAACAATTTAATGTTGTAGAATTAAACGAAAAATCTTATAGCAGTTGCCACAACAGTAAGAGCGGTGAAGTTGGCATTTTTCTGTAAACCAGATTTAATAAAGTCAATAAATACATACAGGCCAGGGTTTTAAGTTCTAAATTAACAAGAAATAATAGTAAAGATTACAGTACTGAACTTAATTTGGACAGTATGGGTACTCCTCCAAATTAGATTTTCTGAATGCTATTGAGTCAATACAGACATATGGATGATAAAATTACTCCCTCTCTTGCTTATTGCTTAGATGAAACTTTCTTGAATGAGGGCTAATGACCACCTAAGAAAATTCAAAGTCTAAAGACTGTAATCCAAGTATAAGGAAATACCTGTACAAAATTACACACTCGGCCGTTTAAAAAATAAAATCTAGCATGACCTTGTTGAACTGGTCATTAAAGGGCAATGATTTTGTCATCAAAGAATAGACAAAAACTGTTTGTTACTTCATTCTTAAAGTCCAAATACTTTTGGTACAATTCTGAACATTATGATATTTATTGAGAAAGTTTAGTGTCGACTGAACACACAAAAATCTATGTGACTTTAAAACATTACACGACATCAGAATCAGTACACGACTTTACTTGTGCGTCAGCTGTAAAATTAATTGCGCATCAGGAGGGAAACAATATAGAGAGCAACATACAGTTAAATCTATGAATAATAACTTATTAAATGTTAATCCAGCCAATACTCTAGCTTCCACTTATTTTAAAATGCATTTTCTGACTGATCACAAGTGACGCCTAAATTATAGAAGACACCGAACAAAAAATAATTCAGTGTCGTATCCAAACGACCTTTTATTTGACCTCAGCTACATGTAACTGACACCTGTCCCGTTGCCGTTTACACTATTAAGACTGCATCAGTGGGTTCATATTAGATTAAGCAGCTGGGACAACTATAATTGTAGATAGGATTTGTCAAAATCGTTGAGTGTCAGATTTCGGAAGTAGGTCGTCAATTTGAATTGGCCTTTACAAATGATGTACTTTACAAAGCACTCTCAATGTGCCCTAAGAGGAACTGTGATTCTACATGTCCATTCAAGGGAATTCCAAAGCATATATGTGAGTGCTTTGTGTTCTCTCCCCGCTCTCCGTCAGCTGGTCGACGTGGTATAGATACGCCAAGTACCGTGTATTGATTTATTCGTTTCGTTCGACGCACGATGTAGTGGTTTTTGATATGCAAATACACAGCTTTCCAACGTTCAAAAAGTTGCAGAGCCACAGACTGCTGACGTCAGAAACGCCGTACGCAAATCAAAAGACGCCCAAGGCCCCTTTCCTGGCTCTTACCCAAAGTAATTATCGCCCTTTTTAGAACGTAACATATGACCTAATTTGCACAAATACATTACGTTTGTGTCAATCGCCAATTCAACTGAGTAATAAGTATTTAGATAATACCATACGTATACACAGAAAGACACACACAGACACAGACGGGCGGACAGACAGATACACACACAGATAGATAGATAGATAGATAGATAGATAGATAGATAGATAGATAGATAGATAGATAGATAGATAGATAGATAGATAGATAAAATATGATGATAAAAAATCAAAACGAGTGTTCTTGATTCTAACCCATCCACAGATCAACGGAGCTAAGCATAACAATGATATCAAATATTTCAGTGAAAAGAAGCCCATAGTTTTTTGCTGCATGACAATCTGTCGTAATGTTGCGTCGCCAAATTTAGCAAATATGCTATTACTTAGGTTGTTCAGTATTTTTAATCTCCTCGTCAGTGTGTTTTTTCGACTTCAGGTGGTTGATGAAATAGTCTGATCAGTGTGATCATTAGTATAATAAGTGTATTTATACCTGCTTCGGGAACGCTTGTTTCACAGGAGAAGACAGCCTTGTTTTTGTATTTTATTGCGGCACAGTCCCTGGTGGAGGGACTGTGATTGTCGATTAAAGTGGTGTATAGTGTCGAAAAAATAGCGTCACATCAAAAGGCCCCCTTTTAAACTTTGGGTTTCAAAACCTGGTCGTGTTGCTTTCGATTTCGGCAATGAACAGATATTCTTCGCCACTCATAAAAGAGAACCATTTAGCTGTTATTGCGATTGTAATGACATTTATCCTATTCATCGGGTAGAATGTTCATCGGGAAGGATGCTCAAAATTGATTATTTTCTCAATTTTTACCACTTGTAGGGGCTCATTTTAATGCTCTTTGTGTAAAAAAATATTTTCTTCGTCTGAGTTGTTCGAAAATTTACAATTGGGTTTCTTCCAAAGAATTAACAGAGGTATGGCTACCATTTTGATTTTTTTAATATCGGTAATAAAGGTATTTTTAATACCGAAGTTTGCGCGATGACGCCTGATTCTAATTCTTAATTTGGCGAGATAATCGTTGAAAGCTACGACAAGGAAAGGTCTGAGTCTTTAAGTCTTCTTTAGGCCTAGCCTGGCTGTTACATATTAACGTCAGTTTAATAAAGCAGCTTACAAAGAAAATGAGCTTACAGCTCATTTTCTCATAGTTTTTACCATCATCCGTTTGTAATTTAAGCTACTGGCACAGTGAACAAACATTCCGTGTGGTATGTGAAGAATGCCGGGATTTGATATAGTTGTTCAGCATTTGTCAGCAGTACGTGTACAATGCATGACCCTACAATCTGTTGCTTGCCTCAGGTCAATGGTTAAGCGATACAAACAATACAACCTAACTTTCCGACAAAAACACGTCGCTCATATAGGATATCTGGCTTCATTCTTTTCCTGACCCAGTTGAAAAGAGAAGCTGCACGCGGTGAATCACAATATCACGATGTATCTTCTTAGGCATTTTGTCATCTTATGCTTGTTTACTTTTGGATGTATCCTGTGGCACTTTTTCCCAACGATTCATAAGAAGACCAGCCGCCTGGAACAGCCCAACATCGTATTCATTCTCGCTGATGTTCGTAACGAGACCAACCACGTGGAAAAGCCCAACATCGTATTTATCCTCGCTGATGACCTGGGTAAGTTGGTGTCTTCTGTGCAACATTTCATCTTAAAACTACCATCATCAGCTGTTTCATTTCTTGGTTTACGACTACGAGCACTTTGAATTGTCAAGTTACCGAGTGGCAAATTATAAATTTGTTCTGCGTCAATGGACGATATCCAGACCGAAAGGCTGTGTAACTACCAAAAAGTTCAGATAACCTCGTTAAACAATGTCGATTTTGTGTAATCCACTGGACCACAGGCATACTTTATCGTAACTGCCAAAATATGTAGTTGCAAGTGAAATCACCACCAATGCTTTCCGCGTACAGTCGTACCGTCGGTGATGTAACTTGACACCTGTTGCAATTGCCTGCTTTGAAATTGGCATGGGGTTAATGTATTTCAACATGCATTTATAATACTCAAATAGTGGTGTCTTCTTCCGTAGAGTCATATCCCACTGCGGTCTCATTTGTTTCTATGGTCAAAAACTTTATTGCACTGACGTCCATTTATTTATTTTTCAGCTAAGCTTAAGAGACAATACATGTCAATCGATGTTGAAAAAATGTGAAAAGGTCATATTGATTTAAATGTAGATTTGGAGCACATCTTTGTGGCAAGCGTTGCTGCTACCTTTATCATGGGCTGAATATTTGCTGTGCAGTCAGAGTTCAATTAAGTAAGCATGCTATTTGCAGACCTATTTACTCCGTGATTACTGGGACAGGCGGGATACTAAAGGAGCAAGATGGCGGCGCCCGTTATTCGAAATCTCCCATACCATGCAAAACGGGGAGACAGCTCCACAAACATTTAACCTTTTGATTTTGTTTCAATAACAAAGATACATAAATCAAGGTTGTCGTCATCGAAAATACATTAACCCTCAGTTACAGATCTGCCATGCTTTCGTCCATTTCGTTTTGAAAAGTTTGAAGAGCAAAGACCGCCGCTCGTGAACCGAAAACTGCTTTCAACCGCATGGTTGTGCAAGCTACAGCGTGAACCTCAAGATGTGTTTTAATCAGAATCCAAGTTGGTCCTAAAAAACAGATCTGAACGACCAAAGTAGTAGCTGTTACGTCCGAGCTATGATCAAACGACGCAGTGTAATAGAAAATATTTATACAAAATACTTTTTACTATATTTCATTCGTTTGATCAGTTATCCAAAACTATGTCACGTATCTGTACTTGACCGTAGTATGACTCTCATATATTAGGTACAAACGCCCTATCTATCTTTTTCTCGATATCAAAATGACACGAAAGCGAACGGCCAAGCGAGACCAACGAGAAAACAATAGATATCCAGCTCGAAATGACAATCAAACCTCCATTCGGACTTTCTCTGTATTCAAAATCAAGGTTCGCAAATCCAGCAACACCTGGCGTTCAAGTTTTACAATACTTCCCAACCTATCATTAATGGTTAAAGGTATACTGTCACCTGTTCTAATTTTGCAACAGTCACCAGGGAAATAGCAAATCTAACTAATAACATATTTTAAGCTGGTGGCCACTCTTTAAAAACAGCGCCCTCACATTGGCATTATGAATACCAAGGAACGCCCCTTTGACCATATATGGGCATTATTTAGATTACAGGTGACTGTATGCCTTTAACTGAACTGTGTTAGATCGCCTTATTTGCGTACGTGGTAGTTTCGTCCTATCAGATATGTAAAGGCTTTCGAGATAATTTGAGGGACGAATACCTCTCACCCTTGACTAATTTTCTTTGTATAATCGAAGCCACGCCGATTGTCAACTGTTGGTTGAAACACTTTGATTCGAGAAGCTACTTACGAAACCAATACATCAGCAGAGAACAGGGGTGCACAAATGGTTGGAAGCCCATTGGTTTAGCCATAGGTTTGAGGCCTTAGGCGTCATCTATTAATATTTAACTTGTGTGGTGAAAATGCTTTCTGCATCCCTGAGCGGATATGTGTTTTTCCACCCGAGTATGTCAATTCAAGACAAAAATGTTCACACATCCTAGAACCGAGATAAGCTAAAGCTCGTTCGTATTTATATTTAAAGTTTGTATATTTAGTTGATGCATTACCTTTGTGATTGATATTTCGTGACGTCATCCATATTGGCAAGATTTTACCTGTAATGTAACTTTATAGCGAATCTGTCAAGTGTATGTATGACTGCATCGTTAGTTGTCCAGTCTGATTAATTGGTATATCGTGATAAGGCTGAACCCCTAAGCTGGTCGAGAATAAGATTTGTGATCGCTGCATCAAAATGCAATAGTTCAGATAAATTCACACTAATGTGTTGCTTTTAGTATAGGATAATACAGTGTCACGTAAATTCACATTAGTTCACATGAATATAGGCTTGCTGAATACAAGAGATGGATTCTCGACTGTATCCATCTGTATGTGAACTATATCAGCTAAAATACAGGCAATAATCCATGCCAATCGTGTAAGTATTATAGGGTTTTCATGCTGTGTTAGACTTTAGTATTTTTTTACATAAATGATGACTGAATAACTGATATAAACTTCAAAAACTTGGAGAGCCATGATGGTTGCTGAGTTCAAACGGTCAAAAGGCGTTACTCATTATATCTTTTTTGTTTCATCTTAGGTTGGGCTGACGTTGGCTATAACAATCCTTACATCATCACTCCAAATATCGATAAACTTGCCAAAGAGGGCGTCATTCTAAATCAATCATACGTGGCACAGACTTGTGGTCCGTAAGTACTGCCGAGTACTTTCCAAAATACGAAAAAATCTAACTCTGATGATACTTTGCGAACTAGAAGCTTCTATATAATCAACTGGAAGTCAAAGTACTCCGCTTATCATTCAGGATTCGGACTTCTAAATTTTATTTACTTTCTCTGGGTAAACTTTGGGGCCGTGGATAACTGAAACAGGCTCACGGCAAAGGCAACTTTCACATTTAGAGGGGACGGGTTTTTTGGCTATATTTCAATTAACGTGCACAAATATCACACCACATGTTTTCATATCGCAACGTCTCGCTACACGATTTTTATGTATCGCAAAATATCGATCTATATTGTTTGGCGTGTATCAGGCCAGTTCGTCCCCGGCACTACACCATTCACTCGACATGCGTGTGGTTTAGTGCACGTGTAAAATAACGTAACAATCATTTTGGATACACTGTTCCAATTAATTTCATTCTATCGGTTGCGTCATTGTCGAGATGGCGCTAGCTGAACAAAGATTGATTTTAGAGGGGGTATGCCGGGGGTGGTGGGAGCGTATGCGTGATTTCATATGATGTAATTGCCGATTGTAGGTATGCCGATACAGAATGAAACTGGTTGGATTTTCACACTTCCAAACTTTCGTTTATACGAGGGGGAGGGGGTTGAGGCCATATGCAATGAGCTGCATTTACAGTGCGCATGTTTTTATTATCCACCGTCCAATTATACCAAATATGGTTTTAGCGCAATGAATTTTTTTTCGACAATCATTGCATTTAGGCCTACTTATCAAGATACGCATCTGGAAAAGCAGTATGTTGTTAAATTTGAGCAGCCACCAATTCCCTCATCGTACAAAGTGTTTCTTTCAGTTTTAGCAGTAATCTAAGCATTTATCTAGTTTTGACTTTCATAGTCCGTCAGTCGGTGTACAACTAGCGGGGACAAAATCGCCATTTTCAAAAGATTTGTTGCATCACTTCAACAGGCAGGGAAGGAGTTGATATCAAATATAAAGGAAGCACTGTATATTTCCATCACCTGTATCAAACATTATCATCAACATCACCAATGGTGATCTCTTGATATTTTTCTTTCGTAAAGAACAACGTTATTTTAAAAATTTATAAAACATCGTTTCAGAACTAGGGCAGCGTTGATGACTGGATATTACCCCTATCGACTGGGTTTTCAGGTAAGACGAGTGTATGTGTATTACAACAATAAGAAATTTGAAATGAAAAAAGAAGATTTATTCTTTTCTGCTGACTAGTATTTCTGAGATTATGTTTTGCATATAAACAAACAGTATTGCCAATTATAAGGAAGAGAAGGTAACCGTATTAAAGTGTCAACTCTCTACTTTGTCAGATTCGTACATGATCGCACAGACATGACAGAAAATCTTTATATTGCAATGTACACAACAATCATCATCAATGCTTTTGTTCTTTTCTCCATTGCGAAAAATTCAAGGACCGTGCAATCTCTTTCATCAGGGATTCATTATTCCATCACAAAGGTGCTTGAATCGTAAATCCTAAATATAATATAATAGGATTTACAAGAAATATTTCATTATATAAGATATACATTAAGCAACTACTGTGTACACGTGGGTATCAAATACTTTCTTAGCAAAAAATCGCTGTCAATACGATCTAAAAAGCTGATCAAGTATCTACCATTTCAAAGAGATAGATTTAGGGTAAAAAACCGACAACGTGAACAGGTATTTTTAACAACACTTGTAAACTCTTGTTATCTCTTGTTAACTTGTCAACACTTGTTAACACTTGTCAACGTCACTCAAACTTGCAATTCCAAAGAAAATATAACAAAAAATATTCTATTTTATGTTATTTTCGTGAATTATTTTATCAATATTATGTTTCGTAAAATAAGATGTACAATGACACTGTAATGAACATCTATTCAAAAGAATAGCACATATCTTATTTACACGAGTTTCTTTCAGGTTCGAGGACCGTCGAATACAACGCCAGGTGGACTTCCATTAAGCAGCAAAATATTGCCACAAACACTTAAACAGATGGGCTATTCAACCTACATGGTTGGAAAGTGAGTTAACAAATGGAACATCCATTAATTTGTTTGTGTATGTATGTATGTATGTATGTATGTATGTATGTATGTATGTATGTATGTATGTATGTATGTATGTATGTATGTATGTATGTATGTATGTATGTATGTATGTATGTATGTACGTACGTACCTACCTACCTACCTACCTACCTACCTACCTACTACCTACCTACCTACCTACGTATGTTGTCGTCTAGATTTTTGTGTATTTGCTGATGTATGTAAAGTCCCTCGTTCCCTTCGCGCCCGCAATAGTGTTTCAAGCAGGCAAGGCTTTGGATTCAGCCCGCCTAACGCGTAGTGGTATACGTTCAGCTCTTGAAAGATCATAGACGTAGCCGTGGAGCGACTTTTTGGGTGCCTAACAATGCCTGTCTTTACATTTTTGTATAGATTTAGCCTACGGAATAAATATTGGGACTCTCAATTATGTGCGATACTTAAATGGTCAAAGGCCTATATTTAGGCTCTTTTAGTTTGTAAAGTTTTCATGTTACCTTTATGATAAGAGAAACTTAAAACAAAGATTTTGGCCGGATTTTTTTTTAAATAACTATATCTGCAAGTAAAACAGGGAATTTGATACTCGTGTACCATATTTAGTAAGGTAACTCCCGAATGGGGTATTTATGTGGTATGGTAATGTTTAAAGGACTCTCACAGGAAAATTTGAAGATAAAAAGGTCTTTCGGGATCGGATCGCCGGCTACCTTTACTGTACAATGATTTGTATCATCCACAGGTGGCATTTAGGATTTTGCAACGTAGAATACACCCCTACTCGCCGTGGATTCGATAGTTTTTATGGCTACTATGTAGCTAGTGAGGATCACTACAATCACTCTGCAAGTAAGTACTCACTTAGCTTTTGTTTACGATTTTATACACTTACAAGCTGAGAGCCGAGGTGTTTTTACTTATCGATGTGCTCTTTTTGCTTTCGTTTCTTTTGCTCTGACGGCAAGAACGACAAATGCAATCCTTTGTGGCCAAGAGCACATAACATGTAGGAAATAAACGTTGCGCCGACCAAATAGGGCATGTTTTACATACAAACAAGCAGTAGCCACAAGGTGCGACAAATGCTGCCATAACCTTAAATATACTGATGATATATGTATAGATCACCTTCGGAAAGTGAAAACCTGCTTTATCGGTCCTTTTATCATGTATTAGGTAGTGTCGAGAATGACATGCATGGGATGTTTAAAGCCACAATAGCTGGGAATGTGTCATAAACCGATCTCAAAATATCCTCAGTCATGAGTGTTGAAAATAGCATGTAAATTTTACCGTTTTCATATAATTTTAGATTTCCCGCTATTTTCAAAAATTAATCATGTGCCATAGAAAATAAAGATTACAACAGCATAATTTTGGCCATCGTGTGTTGTGCATTCAAGTTAATGGCATCATGCTTGTTTTTTTATGATCACAATGTGCATATGTAGGAAATACTGCATTTTTTGTGCTTTTCATTAGGGGCGCCATAGTCATGGACAAAATCAGCGAGCAGTGATACTTCAATACTTGTCCTTCGGTTTTGAGTAAAATCTATGTACTAGTCGCGTGTAATAAAACAGCACAAACAACGGACTAAGTACCCTCCAGGCAGGAAAGCATTTGCCCTCTATTCGTCGGGCAAATGGTCATCTAACGTGACCATGGGCACATGGTCCAATATTTTTGCTATAATAGTATATGTTCATTTTCTGAATGTTTATCTTTGCAAACTAGTTGGTGCCTTGGACCTTCACGACAACTTAGATCCAGACTGGAGTCAAAACGGAACGTATTCATCGGTGAGTATTCGAAACTTTCATCATGCACAGTGGTTTTTAATAAGGATCGCAGCGCACGTACCTTAAATTACCCTAAGTGTTTCTGATTAGCATGGTTGAAGATGATCTTTGAAGATAATTTGTATTATTGAAGATGACCATCCTTATGATATTCTCTGTTCTTGTTTTGTAAATAAACTCAAACACAAAATGCCTTTTCATAATAATCTAATAAAAGACAAAATGGCCATAGAAACCAAGGTTTTACAGGTATTGCAAATGTTGCGTTTCCATTGAAAGTATATTTTCAATACCCTTTTGTTGGCTAACAAAGTGTAACAGATTGCTCTCTTTTCCATTGAAGTAGTCTTTATGGATGGCCATGCAGTAGTTCGAACATTGAAAAAAAACCCAAAAGCTCTGTTCTATCTCAATGAACTATGAATTTAAAACGGCAATGAGAAAGGCAATGTGCTGAAAACTATTTTTGAATGAATCGCTGATACTAATCATGGTAAATGAAAGTTGGTCAAAAATCAATTGTAATCTTGTCATGATCATATTACAAGGCCTGGAGACAACAAAACCGTCTTTCGTAATCATCACTCAAGGTCTTTACTGTCAGTGGAGCCATATGAAAACAACAAGGTAGCCACGATGATACAAACATTCTTTCAAATCCACCTTTATTTCTTCATCTTCTATCAATTTATATGGACTCTTTTCACTTTACAGTACCTGTACAGTGATAAGGCTGTGGATTTCATTGAATCCCATGACAAAGCGAAGCCATTTTTCATGTACCTTGCTTA
This sequence comes from Ptychodera flava, assembly GCF_041260155.1. Taxonomy (NCBI): domain Eukaryota; kingdom Metazoa; phylum Hemichordata; class Enteropneusta; family Ptychoderidae; genus Ptychodera; species Ptychodera flava. The sequence continues at coordinate 45,412,976 of NC_091930.1, read as the reverse complement.
CCAAAGTGTGCACTCTCCAAATGAGGTGAGTGACAATAATTGCGCCATCTTGTGTTAATATTTATATGTTCCTTTAAGGGACTGTGGATAACTAAAACATGCGCACGGTAAACGCAACTAATTGGTTCGGCCTCAACAACCTCCCCTCCCCCCCCTCTCACATGGAAGTTTGGAATAGCCAACCAAGCAACAAACCAACCAACTAAGCTTCATTCTAAACCAGCATACCGACAATCGGTAATTTCGTCGCTATGATTGTTACCTTATTTTACACGTGCACTGAATCATATGTATGTCAAAAATGCTGGTGTAGCTCCGGAGTACGGGTGCTGCACTGGCCTAACATAAGAACGTATAGCGAGATGTTGTGATATGAAAACATTGAGTGCGATCTTTTTTTGCGCACAATAATCGAAACACAGTCAAACTCCCTCTCCCTCTAAACACAGAAGTTGCGTTTTCTGTGCTCGTGTTTTAATTATCCAAGGCCCCTGAAGTACACAGAGTTAATATTGTCCCTTTAATTTTATTGCATTTTCTCAAAAGAACTGAAACTTTTCTAAGTAATTTAGCTTGTGATTGGGCTAATTATCACTGTTTTTAAATAATTTACTAATTGCTTGCTATAAGCAAAATATTTTAAGCATTTTGCAAACTGCAATGCATTTTGAAAATAGGTGACGTGCCATTCAATAACGTTATATAGAAAACCATGATTCAGAAATTATTTCACATTTAATTATGCAAATTAGTTATTATCCCGTACAACTTTCTGTTTGTAATTATTGTCGTTTGCTCCTGATCAACAATTAATATTGAAGTGGACTGTATATCTATGGCGGAAAATAAATAATTATTACGATTGGCAGAACTGCATTTTATTTTGAACAATTGGACCCAGAATTAGATTATCTAACTAAAACTAATATCTCGGCACGGACGGGGCAAAAGCAGTGACCACAATATGGAAGCGGTAATGGCAAATCTACGGTAAAGCCGTCGACATCTGCAAGATTTCCTGCGGTCTCGATCGAAGACCTTAACCCAGAAACACCACAGTGCTCGCCACACCGCTTGTTAGATCCAGGTGTAGTCGTAGTTGACGCTTTAAGTTTTTCATGATATATGACAGGTCCCACAAAAATATTACGACATGTATCCATCAGTGAAAAATGAAGGACGAAGGACAATTATGGGTAGGTAAATATTATGTATATCGATACCATAATTTCTTGAAAACAGTGCTTAGTTCCTTAAGGAGACTATGACAGCCACCGTGTCAACCATGTCTCGTCGAGTTCATGATAGACTCATGAGCAAACTGTAAAGCAAACTTGTAAAAACACACGTTTTATGATAATAAAAGAGTCCAAAGTTCAACGCTGATTAATTCTTAGACTATCCTACAGATTTTCTGTTTGTGTGTGAATACGACTTTTATCAATCCGTTACATGAATAACGACACTAGTATACAGTAAGGAGGTAAATAAAATTCGTGGAAATTGTGTCAGCAAACATATTTTTAGTCCCCACGGACACTGTCCGGGGGACTTTTAGGTTTGGTCATGTCCGTGCGTGCGTGCGTGCGTCCGTACGTGCGTGCGTCCGTCCGTCCGTTCACGCAGATATCTCAGATATGCCCAGGTAATTTCTTTCAAACTTAGCACAAGGATAGTACCTTACCCAATACAGATGCACGTCGATTTGTTTCACAATGCGATCAAATTTGGCCGTGTTAGAGGACTTTTTATTTTTCACCTCCATAGACTCCCATGTATAAGGCAGTCTCCATAGACTCCCATGTATAAGGCCAAGAAAAATAAAAATTTAGTTTCTCATCGTATTCATATTGCAAAAAGGATGCAGTGACACAGTTTTTAGTCCCTAAGGATTAAGTCCAGGGGGCTTATAGATTGGGTCATTTCCATCCGTGAGTCCATCCGTAAGTCCATCCCACGCAGATATCTCAGATATTTTGACAAAATGTCATGTGACCTTGGTGACCTTTGACCTCAAATATATATATATTTGTCCATAACTCAGTAACCACAAGTGCTACACCCTTCATATATGGTATGATGGGACAGCTTATGACGACACATATTGTACCTCATTAATTATGCGCATATCTAATTTCGAGCGAGCCAATAGAGCTAGAGGTCTGATTTTTGGTATATAGGGATAAGTTAGCAATACTATTTTTTTTTCAAAATGTCACGTGACCTCGGTGACCTTTGACCTCAAATATACATATTTTGCCCATAACTCAGTAACCACAAGTGGTACACCCTTCATATATGGTATGATGGGAAAGCTTATGACGCCACATATCGTACCTCATTAATTATGCACATATCTAATTTTGAGCGAGTCAATAGAGCTAGAGGTCTGATTTTTGGTATATAGGGATAACTTAGCAATACAATGTTTTTTACAAAATGTCACGTGACCTCGGTGACCTTTGACCTCAAATATACATATTTGTCCATAACTCAGTAACCACAAGTGGTACACCCTTCATATATGGTATGATGGGAGACCTTATGATGCTTCATACTGTACCTCTTAGTTATGCGTATATCTAATTCTGAGCAAGCCCATAGAGCTGGATGTCTGATTTTTGGTATATAGGGATAACTATAGGATATAATTTTTTTGACCAAAGGTCATGTGACCTCGATGTTGACCTGAAATATACGTTTATGTTGATAAATACGTAACCACAAGTGCTATGTTCTTTATATTTAGTAGGGTGGGAGACCTTATGACAACACACGCTTTATCCATTAATTATGCACACATCTAATTCTGGGAAAGCAAATAGAGCTAGAGGTCTGATTTTTGGCATATAGGGATTAATTAGCAGTACAATTTTTTTCCATAAATGTCAAGTGACCTTATGACCTTTGACATTGATTATACATATATATGCATAACTCAGTAACCACAAGTTCTATACCCTCCACTTCTGATAGGATATTAGACCTTAAGATGTCAAATCTTGTACCTCATTATTATGCTCACATGTATTTTTTGGCTGGCCAATAAAGCTAGAGGTCTGATCTTTTTTCCCGATTTACAACCATAACTTAGACATGCCTCATGTGTTTCAAATTGGGAACATCTCACCATCTCTTTCATTGACAGCTATGGTAACAGCTCTTGATGATGGTATAGGTAAAGTCGTAAGAGCTTTGCAGGAGAATGGATTGCGGGAAAATACCTTGATTATATTTTCATCAGACGTAAGTTAAGCTTTTATTTAAAAATCCATAGAACTGTCATCAATGCAGTGAATTTAGAGGCGAATGTATGCAAACAAATGATGCCAAATACTTGCCTGGGATTTATATGCATTTTTTATCCATACTTTGTTATTCATCCTGTCCTTCTGTACTAAATAGGGAACATTAAAGGCGAAATAAAAACAAAAACAAAATTTGACTGTATCCTTTTTGAATATATAAGTGCCAGTGTTGTGAAAACCATTACTGACTGGAACAGAAGAAGTTCTCATTTGTAAACTGCGTGCACGCAACCGTGTACAGCGTAGGAATATAAAACCGAACTTTGAATATGTTTAGTACAATGACACACTACAAACGTTCTGGCCTACATAATCAAGTTATTCTCAGGGCGATTCCAGCTCGTGAAATAAGGACTATTAATCGACTTCTGTAAATTCTACAGTTGAAGTACTGGTATAAAGATGCATTCGCCGCCCCATCACTTGTTTCCTGATCAGGTTTAATGAGAGGTTGCCAACACAGCTCCTGCGGCATGAATTGAGTGAAAACACACAATCTCAATTTGAGACACAAATTTCCGCGAACATTACTTTCATCTGTCTAAGAACAATATGTCATCTGAAAAATCTCCAAAACCTCTACCTTTAAATAACGGTTCAGTAATCTAACTACGTTGTAACAATTGCCTCACCGCGACCGTTAAACATGCAGAGATTCATGCATGCATGCACTTTGACATTATCATTGTGTTGCTTGTTACGACCCCAGCATACAAGGTGATGTTACAGAGGCGTAAACTCCAAAGGAATCAGGATCGGGGAGATATTAAACGCTTCATCTCTATAAAGTTATCCAGTTGTCTCTTCAAAATTGTGAACCGGCTGTTTTTATTTCGTCCTCTACCTCTGTTTTGCGATAGCTTTGTTTCCATTGTTTTCATCCCTAATTTTGTCAGCATTTAACACTTTCATTACGAAACTCCTATAATTATTGTGGTCACCTTCATTTGTGTACCTCTTCATTTTTTCCGACGTAGAATGGCGCTCCGGTAAATGTTCAGCACGAGGGAAGTAACTGGCCACTCCTTGGTGTTAAACAACAGTTATATGAAGGAGGCACTCGAGCCGTTGCCTTTATTCATGGCGATATGCTGAAGAAAACTGGATATACATACAATGGGTGTGTATAAATCGAGGGTATTCATCTTAATAATCTGTATGATACTTTCGCGGTTCCGAAGACCTACCAGGACAAATAGCTCTGCATTTATTGCTTTCTACCTGTGTCCATCAAGCAACTCAAAATATCACTTTAAATCATAATTATGTATTCCTGCTCTGTCAACATTTTGCTGTCTAGTGCACCAATGACGCTCCACACCTGTCAAAGGCAACATCGTGTAAAGATGATAGTCTGCCTTCGCTCATTCATGTGTTTGTAAACGCAATCTTGTTTTTTTTCTTTTGCAATAAGGATGATTCACGTTGTTGATTGGTATCCAACTATCGCAAGCATTGCAAGTGGAGAAGTACAAGGTTCGATGTTTTTAGAACTTATATTAATAAATAGACAACTTTGGAATACTATAAAAATGAACAGGAAACCGTTAATTAAATACAGCAAATATATATATATATATATATATATATATATATATATATATATATATATATATATATATATATATATATATATATATATATATATATATAATACCAGCGTTGGAAACTACGCCCGTCCTCCCGTCCGAGACTGGTAACTTTTCAGTCGGACGGGAGGAAAATTGTACTTCAACGTCCGTGTGTCGGGCTCTCGGTAGTAGCCCATACGGCATACCCAGTAATCTCATCGATCATGATCAGCTGCTTCTAGATGTTGTTTTAAACGAAATGTAGTATACCAATATGTCGGACTTCGACGCGCTTATGCTACTGAAACTGTGCAACTGTGTGACGCCAGAATGCAATGCAAGCGAGACATGTAAACACGGGTAAACAGGAAGTCGCTCATACTAGTAAATCTCACACTAGCGAGATTTGCGCGATATCAGCCAGTGCTATAAATATAAAGATATAGGCCTAAAGGAAAGATATAAAGATGTAAAGGATATAAAGGAAAATGAGGGCAACTCCACACTTCGGCTCTACCAAGATTGTTTAGTATTACGATATGGTGAATGAAAGGATCATTGCATTTATTTTGTGTGGAATACATGGCGAGACACTGGTGAATCGATAGTGCCTTGACCCTAGTCATGTGATTTGGGTCCCAGGTAAACCGGTTTGTTGATTGGGTGATTCGTCTTAACGGTGTTTCGGAACCAAAAATGGGGTTCTTTCATCAGTCGCTCTCTTGTTTTGTATCCCATCCCCGGTTTGGTTGTGTGATGAAGTCATCTTCGTCCTCCAGGAGGAGAAGCCAGATTCGTTATTGAGAGAGTTAGCCACTATTGACTGACTCTATAGTGAGTGATCCGGTGTATGGTGTCATATTATATTTAACATGACCCAGCATCGACCGGAGTATCAGGACGCTTATAAGGAGTTTTGTTTTAGGGCATATTATGAGCGTTGCTAGTGCTCGTTATGTTAACAGTAAATGTTGTATTAATCTGTTATGCAAACTTTTAGTTTTGTGTCAATTTTTCGTGGACTTTGTAATATATTTCGGGTCGATATTGGTGCCTGCTTTCCGGTGTTTGAAAAGCATGTTGTGAAGGGCTGCTTCGAGAAATAAATCTTGTTTCTCTGTGTTTAGCCATTCCCAGGTTTCATGGTTTCGTTAACAATATTTGCTGTAAACGGCCTTTGAAATCGGTTTGGTCTGAGGAGAGTATTGGTTTAATTATTTAATTCATGCCGCCAACTTTGATTACTTATATGGCAGCTCTCTCAGTTTTTGATTTTCTTTGCCAGATGATGTTTTCTGTATTGCTCAGCAATCTTTTCAGTTTGGTTGATCGTAGTACCAATTCGATGACAGATTGCATCTTGGTTTTATACGATAAAGTGGCATAAAATGGAGACAAATTAAAAAAAATGTTTCCCGTTGTTAAAACCGCTATCGTGAAACCTTTTAACTGTGTGAGCGATATGGGCAAAGTGTGTTTGAATTAACTAATCAATTAATCAGAGTGTTATCAGCATTGTTATTGTAGAAATTTTGTATTCAAGTCCGGACTAGAATTCATTTCAAACAGTGGAATTCAGATCAGTTTGTTTGTAAGATCATAGTTAATACTCATGTTGAAAATAAAGTTGTTTACAGTTTGAAGTACATAATGGTTTTGTGTTTTTTGAATGAATGGATTTGTCAAAAATTCAGGACAGGCAACTTTCTGGCAGGACAGGCAAGTTTTGAAAGTTACCAGTCCTGATGTCTGGCAAATATTTTGGCCAGTTTCCAACACTGATAATACTCGTGATGTAATGACCATGTCTCCAAGAGACAAAGTCTTTACGTCACCCGTATTTTCCTTTGCCGAACGATGAAAAATATTAGGGAGTTGTATGTAAATATCGCCCACAGATAAGTAACATACTCTTTCTTACTTTGGCGAATTTGACATTGAAAAAAATTAAACAAGTCATCGCAGATGACACAGTCCCCACTTGTTCATAGGTAATTTAATAACAAGTCCTCCAACGGCGAGGATAGAGTCCTGTTCATTAATTGGGGCTGTGATAAACATGCTACAATGCAGATGGGGTTTTATGGCCGGGAATGAGCGCCATGGTGGTGAAACATAAAGCTAATCTGAGCTCCTAATTACAAAAAAGTCATTAAATAAGCCCGGTAGTAATCAAGCGCTAGGATGTTGCCAAACATTTTTTTTCATTCTTTTATTACACCGACAGTTCATCACCTGAACCACATTTAAAAAGAAAAAAATGATGCAGTGCTTCTGGACATTCATCTCAAAAACAAAAATATTAATAAGTATACAAATTAGTTAATGCATAAACGATACCATGAAGTGTTACTGAATTATACTACAGCACTGCGAGATCAACATAAGTCATGAAATTTGAAGAACCACTTAATTGACATGCTACTGCTACATATCAAACGTCATTGTGTGCTATCAGCACTCTGTCTGACCGACATCTGTACAAAGTTTCATCAAAGTTGGCGCAGTTGCATCCAAAAAAAAGCTCTAATCGCTAATTATGCAAATTTTCACAAATTATGCATGCTAAACCAAATTTACTCTTTTATGAATTTTGAAAAGTATTGGCTCAGGCATTTCTGCGATTTCTGTATGAACAGATCACGGAGCCCCTGTGGATGGATCCTGGCACCCCAGGAAACAAAACGACCGTCACGCGGCCATTTTTGGATCCAATCACAAAACAAATATATGCGTATGTGTATGACATAGGTAGTAATCTACATGCCAAGTTATAATGAAATCGCTCACAGTATTGCTGAGAAACTTGCATGATCGGAAGTGCCGACATCAAATACAGGAACCAAGTTTGAATGAAATCGCTTCAGTGATATCTGACATATCTGCGTGAACGGACGGTCGGAAGGACGGATGCACGCACGGGCTTGACTAAACCTATAAGTCTGTCGGGACGGTGTCCACCGGGACCAATAATAATCTCAATATAGTAATAACACTAGGCGTTAGATTATCACATGGTTAATATAGGACACAGTGAAGGACAAAGATTATTCACTACAAAACCAGTGCTAAGATAAGGCCAAGAAATCGGTAGAATAAATCTTTATTGCGAATATAATAATCAAACTTATTAAACTGAAATAAATATCGAAAAAGAACTCACGCTGAAAGCAAAACATCACTATCCCCGATACTGCCTGACATTTTCGCTGGCCCCTGTGCCCAACCAGGGGCAGAGAACGCAAGTTTAAAACCTGTTTGTCTAATACCAATTTATATCTCATCACGCAAGGGGGCATAGTATAGTTATATGAATCCCTGTGCGCTGTTGGAAAAAGTCTCATACAAAATCAATAAACATGGTGTCGATCAGGATTTCCAGCATACTAAATAGTGTCTTTCTTTTTGATGAATACCCAAGGATAAGTAACGTTTTTGGCAAAATGTTCAGAATTATAGTCTAGTCCTATTCTCTTGTAACGGTGCTTACCGTCTTTTTTAGTGAAAACGACGCCTGTTTGATAAGTTATTTCAATCTCTGTTTCAATTTATCGTGTGAATTGTGGCATAAACATGTATCAAAACATATGACTAATGTATTGCTTTTCTGTCCTTTCAGATCAAGATATGGATGGCATTAATGTGTGGAACGCACTTTCGACTAACTCTGCGTCGCCAAGAGAAGAAATGGTGTATAACATCATGACAGATTGGGACGTAGCGGCAATTAGGTGAGATAATATCAAGTGGTATATATAATGTAATCCCTATATTGCGGATACAGTCTCTTATTGATATTGCAAATGGTGAATATATATAATCAACTTCTTTACCACCAATACCTGGTTGCGTGTACCAACATAGTCCATGATATTTTCGGTCTGTTGAAAAAAGGGGATAGTCATGGCCATAGCAATGATAATCATTGCCATCGCCCTTTGAGAATCTTCTTCTCTTTTGTAAACCTTTACCACTTTCATACCTTTTGATTGATTTTCAGAATTGGCGACTACAAACTGATGACTGGCAAGAACCATCACAATGGTAAGACCCAATCAAAATTTCTTACTCTGTTTTCACTATGACACGAGATAAATCAAGACTTCTTAAGGCTTACACGAAAGAGGTTGTTCACTTCTCTGGCTTTTATAAAAAAAAATATAAAATCTCGAAAGGAGTGAATATTGGACTTCGCTTGCTGTCACTGTGCACAGCCATTTTGTGAACCATAATCTTTCTTTTTCTTGGAGTTTATTCGCGAAAGCACAGGAGATTTAATGATCGACCAGATTACAGATATCAACCGCGGAATACGTGTTAAAAATTTGGCACTATAGCATAACAATTTTATTGGTATTTCAAAAACATCGTTTATCGGTCAGCAGGTCTTCCCAATAGGGTCTCTTTGACTCTGACTACCCATTACCTGTCACCCTGTCTGCTTTCTATATGTATCTGTATCCGTCTGTCCGTCCCTGTCGCTCCGTCTGTCTGTCTTTCTGTTTGTTCTCTCTCTCTCTCTCTCTCTCTCTCTCTCTCTCTCTCTCTCTCTCTCTCTCTCTCTCTCTCTCTCTCTCTCTCTCTCTCTCTCTCTCTCTCTCTCTCTCTCTCTCTCTCTCTCTCTCTCTCTCTCAGCATGTTGGACTCCACCACCGGAAGCCGAGGGAAAATGGGGTGGCGAATCGTGTTTCCTTCAGCAAAAAGGCGATGTTTATTTATTCAACTTAAAAGGTATTTGAATAATTAATTCTCAGCCTACGAACTTTATGGAACGAATGGAACCTTTTGTTAGGATGGTTGAATTAATGCCTTGAATCAAAGTGTTATTCCAAATTCGCTCGAGACAGTTACATGATGAATCAATATTCCGGTACACAGAAATTCCGACTTCAAATTTGCATTTGAAGTCGGAACTTTCTGTGTAATAGCATAATGATGTGTCAGGCAGATTGTGTCCACATATTGTTAGGCAGTGATATTGACATCCATTTTAGCATAACCTATTGCTTCTGACAAAAAAGATGCTTTCGCGTGAGGTGTTAGCTCAATTTCAGATAGGAGTAGATGTTTTGTAATTTTGATAGAAGCCAGCAGGAAGCGGAGTCACCGCTCTAGTTAAACCCACAAGAGGAACGTTGTGTATTTGTTAATTATAAAATCAGTTTAGTTCATCATCGGGTAAAGTTTATACTTGTGTTGAATATGACTACCACCCAAATTAACTTTCTGTTTTAATTTATGGTATCATATATCTATTTATCCGAGTGTGCTTAACTCAAAAACACAGGTATGACCGGCACAGACTTTAGGGGCAGTTAGCCGAAAATTGTTGCTAGAGTTTGACCTCCCAGATATGCAGAATCTAATGTCAACTTGTTTGTATGCAACTATGCTTAGTAATTTAAGCAAATTGACGTCGTAACTGATTGTAGTCACCTTTAAAAAATCCTAAAAGACAAAAAAACAATAAAATCAAATCTGACGTGGCAAAACAAATAATAACGTCTATAAATATACAGCATTGCGATGGTTATTTTTACTTCTAAGGATGTAAGACAAAATCTACAGCAAACATTCGACTTTTTTGAAAAGTTCACTAAAAGTGTCCTTGCAGGTAAGAACCTCGTGCCTATAAAACCATAGTACGCCAAACTGTTATATTTTTGTATTGTTGCATTACGCATTGACATACAATTAATAATGACAAATTATGCTCTAGCTCAACACCTTGTCACATTGAAAACGTATCAATTTCGTTCAGTTGAATACATTTATTCACAAGAAATATGATTTAGACAATTTTCTTTCCCCCCAAATATGTAGATGACCCAAGTGAACGTATTAATTTGGCGGAAAAGTTGCCCGATAAAGTGGATCTATTGATGAGGCGCCTTGAGGAAAGGTCCAAGAAAGTTATACCTGGCTTTCAAAAGGATGAGTTTGTCCTGGAATCCCTCCCAAGTAACTTCGGAGGAGTTTGGTCACATGGATGGTGTTGATAATATTTCCCTGCTTTTGACTGCGACTCGTTAGTACACTTGTATTAGCCAATTTGACCAGTAATTAGACAGCATTCAAGTGTATTATATTTCTTAACGCAGTTTTGAAAAAACAACAACACTAAAGCATTCGCACGTTAGGTTGCTGGGCTGTGTAAATTCCGTGGTAAAAATGTATAAACACGATTGAAACAAATTCGGGATAAACGGATTTTCATATTTTTGAAATTTCTAAATACCAAAGAGCTGAATGTTGCAATATTACAAAACAAAATCATAAAAGAAGTGTTAAGCTTCAAAAGAACAGCGGTTGAGCTCACATTTGCAGATTAAACCGACATACGTCACTATCCAATTGTCAAAACATTAGTTCCAATTGTGTATATAAACACTCCGAATTTGCATATACATGCTCACAGGAAAGAAGCCTTTTACAGAAGCCTAGGGCAGTAATGGAATTTAAAACTTCGCCCGATTTGAATTATTTTTTATATCAAGGTTATACCAAAAGAAAGACTTGTCTCTACATTGAAATGCTCTTTTGGCAGATATCGCAAGCAGGTAGGTATATACAATATCTCTCTTCGACAAATGATCACTGATGGCATCAGTGACATTGGTCCTTACTAGGTGACCACTATCTATTTGACTTTAATATTGATATTTGGCGGGTGCCTCATGTGGGGCAGGATAAGCTTTTCATTTTCGAAACACCTGACATCACTTCTTGGTCCTTTGGCCAGAGGTCCATGTATCTTTCTTTCATGACTTTGACATTATTGTGTTTGCAATTGTCTTTACTGTCTGTTTTGTGCTGTTTTATCTGATCATGAATTGGTATGATTGCGATTATTTTTGTAGCCTTTTTCATAATACACCTTTTAAAGTTAAGAAATCGTATTAGTAGGTCCATCAAGACAACTTTTGATCCGAATGGTGAACAATATTACAAAAATAAAAAACCGAAGCCTTTGATTGGTCGCAAATCATGATAATTATCATTTGTCTTTTAAAGCTCGAATATATATATATATATATATATATATTATATTATATATATATATATATATATATATATATATATATATATATATATATTCCGAACATGCTACTCTTTCAGCAAAACATATATATATATATATATATATATATATATATATATATATATATATATATATAGATAGATAGATAGATAGATAGATAGATAGATAGATAGATAGATAGATAGATAGATATAGATAGATAGATATATATATATATATATAATTTCTTATTATCTCTATCTCTGTCTCTGTCTAGGTGATGTCTGTATATTTATGTGCCTTAGTTCTTGTGTCTGTGTGATACTAACCAGAAACATTAGTAAGGGTCATGGATTTTTTTACTTTTTTCTGAAAATATTGAATGTCTTTTAGCGATAGACATGAATTCAATCATAATGCAGCTGTTTTCGCTGATTTCTTCATCATCGTTGCCATTCTTAAAATAACTATATCTCCGACCAGCGTAATGACAATGGTAACCATAAACAAACTGAGGATCTTAGTAAAACTGATCATCACCATAAATATTGTTATCATCGTTATCTAATTTTATGAGTTACATTTGAAATTTAAATGAAAGAAAGCATTTTGCAAATAACGCTTTTTGTATGAAAGCATACTTGAATCACATGTTACTCTTTCAGCAAAACAAAGCGTTAACACGATTGGAACTAATTTGGGATAATTGTAGTTTAATATTTTTCAAATTTCTCAAAAATATTAGGTGCCCTATAGCTTAATGTTGCAAAATTACAAATTAACCATGAAAACAATAATAATACACTATCGCGTACATATGCACGTCATTTTTGATGTGGCATGCATAATTAATGCTTCTTTGCATAATTAGATATAAGAGCTCTGTTTCTTGTATAACTGCGCCAAATTTGATGAAACCTTGTGTAGATGTTGGACATAGAGATTTCTAATAGCACATAATGACATATGTCAGTTTTATGTGAATTAATTGCTCATATGCATTTATGATTGATATTTGTAATTAGGTTGATATTTCTAGAAATACTGCAACAAATTTAATGAAACATTGTATAAACCTTCAGCACTCAGTCCTACAATAGTGTAGAGAGAAACTTGGCAATATGTGTGTCTGTGTGAGACAAAATACCGCCAACGAGTGTGAGAAATCTGAACCCAGTTCCTTGGTATGTGAGATTCTTTTTCTCACATGACCACAAAATTCGTTAAATTCATACTGGAAACCTTTTAATGTTATTTGGAAAATTCGTCAGGTTTTTTGTGAGTCTGTCACCATCCCGGGGTCACAAACAACATACAACGTTATCCAAAATCATGACAATGCTGTCGTCTGCCCCCGTACTCTGACCTGCTTACTTTTTAGTTCCGGTCCGTTTGTTACTCATCGTGCCATTGTATAATATTTTGCGCGTATAACGAAAGGCTATCTATAATCCTATCAGACCTCGTGTATTATATGCTGCAGAGTGTGGGGCTGTTTCTGAGAGTGTGGGATCGACTTTTTCCACGCCGTCGATCCAACACTCCCAGTGGCCAGGAATTTGAGAATAATAGAATCTCACACCCCCAAGGACCTGGGATCAGATTTTTCACACGAGTTGGGGATATTTTGTCTCACACGAGCCGCAGGCGAGTGTGAGACAAAATATCCCCAACGAGTGTGAGAAATCTGATCCCAGGTCCTTGGTGTGTGAGATTCTTTTTCTCACATGACCACAAAATGCGTTAAATTCATATTGGACACGTACAATATTATCAAAAATCGTGACAACTCTGTCGTCTGCCGCTGTACTTTGACCTGCTTACATTGTAGTTCTAGTCCGTGTGTTACTCGTCGTGCCATTGGATAATATTTTGCGCGTGGAACAAAACACACTGCTTATCATCCAATCAGAGGTCGTGTAATATTTACTGCAGAGTGTGGGACGGTTTCTGAGAGTGTGGGATCGATTTTTCCCACACTGTCGATCCCGCACTCCCAGCAGCCAGGAATGTGAGAAACTTTTTTCTCTAGATTCGTCGATTGCCTGCAGTATCAAATAACTACGTCATTTAAAATTACATTTGGGTAGCGTGTTCAGTACTCTAGTTATCCTTTACTTTTGATTCTTGTGTACTAAGCTATAGTTTTGGCGGCAGAAATATCTGCCCTTTCTCCAACAGTAGACTGCCCTTTTCATAATAACCTATAGACAGCGCTATTGCTTGTGCAGCTGAAGAGAGCTCGGATGAACTTCACCTTGTTGACATCAAAACAGCTTGACATTTAAATCCACCATCCACTCAAATTTAAGCAAAGCTCCAACTTTATCCCTTATAATTTTAAATTTCGTCACTTAAGTAACTTTTCTGAAATTGGGCAACTTTCTCAGTTTTAATCTATGCTATAAATAATCAGGTTTTAATCTTTACTATAAATAACCAGATTTAAGAGTATCTTCGGATTCTGAAGAGACTGAGCTTTTTGAAGCAACATATTTCTTTTTGCTTTCTTCGCAACAAATATCGATTTGGTAAATTTGAACACTGTACCAAACACCAGGAAGAATTTATCTAATTATGTAAATTGTCTTAACAATCTTGCATTTACCTTCCATTTTCACATTTGAGTGCACCCATATACACAAGGAGAGCTATGATAAACTTACAAATTTGCTTACAACAAGGTTCTAGGCCTCATTACAGGCGATCAAGACAAAGTGTACTAGCAAGAAGTGTACATAACATGACTTTGGATGTAAAGAAAACATTATTTAGACATTGCAATTGTGACTCCAGGAAAAAAATCAAACAATTGTCAGTTAAAACTCAAGGAACTTCGATGAGTAAACATTACAAAGCTTATTGGGTGACTTTTACATATGTCACTCCAAATAAAAGTCAGATAGATCGTGTCTCAAAGCTGCTACGATATTTTAGGCCCACCATTTTCTAATATTTACTTGTACATGATATCTGAATGAACAACAATGTTGTCGGACACGAATCGTCCATTGAATAGAAATGTAGGCAAAATAAAGCCCGGTACTATATAACCACTAAATTATGCGTCGTATTAAAGGTTTAGAAATACTTTAGCGCCCTCAGCGGTGACAATATTTAACCAGTTGTTGTACATGAAATATGCCATCGTGGAGATAGCTATCTCCGGTATATTTATGGGACTTTTAATGCAGTATATGCTTGGTTTGTCAATCGACTAATGTTGTATTACTTTTTTTAAAACTGCGGTTTTTTTATCTTAATGATCACCTTGTGTTTCATCGATATCCGTCTTGACATTTTGTTTTTTGCTCACGTGTTGACACACGTGGGCATATGTCGCAGCGATGTCTGTGCGTCTGTCTGTCTGTCTGTCTGTCTGTGTACTCAATATCTCAAAAACGGCTCATCAGATCAGAATCAAATCTTGTACACAGATTTAGTTTGCAAATGGCAAGAAGTGATTAGTTTTTGGTGGGTGTGGCTTGCTTACTTTTTGCTCATTTGCATAATTAATGATTTTGGAAAAAAACTGATATATATTGACAACGACTGCACACCATTTGATGAGATTCGCTACAAATGTTGATCACACAAAGATATATCAGCTTTGAAAGATATTAAGGGGTGACCTGAAAGATAATTACTAATTTGCATGTTTAATGAAATTTCCTGATTCGGAGTATATATCTGGATTTACTTTATCAAAATTGACAAAACTTGGTATGCATATTGAAGATACTATGATTTAACGTTATTGAAAGTCTTTAAGCATTTTACTTCATCCAAATCCTAATTTGCATATTTAATGACCTTTTGAAATTAAGGCTATATATTTGAAGTTACATGACCAAAATTTATGAAACTTGCTTTATACGTCAAATATACTATGATAGAATATGATTAAATGTCATTAAGCATTTTTACATCAGCCAATGCCTAATTTGCATATTTTATGACCTTTCCTAATTAGGGGTATTTATCTGAATTTAAGAGACCAAAGTTGATGAAACTGGCTATGTACATCAAAGATACTATGATACGACATTATTGAAAGTCATTAAGCATTTTTACTTCATGCAGCTCCTAATTTGCATATTTAATGAATTTTTGAAATTAAGGAATCTATATTTGAATTAACATGACCAAAATTGATGAAACTTGCTATGTACATTAAAGATACTAATATTATATAGGGCTCAGCCCTTGGTGTCGCGCCAGGGGTTAAGATTGGCAATGTTATTTGTATTGATTCATGATAAAATGTAATTAATTGTTACTTCATAAACGTATATATGACAACTATGCCCCGTTTCCCTCTGATGAAAGCAGTTCACGTACGTACACGCGCGGACGTCAAACCCTGCAGCATTGCAGGTAGGCCTATAGATTTTCTGTAACGTGTAAAATTTTTGGACAAAAATTGGCAAGTTTTACATTGATAACATCCTATTGCGTTAAACAAGGGACGTATCATGCAATCATTATCATTGCAATGGTAACCGCACTGCCCAACTTCCACTTGCAAGCTGAAAACTATAGCGTTCCGTGTAAAAACTGGCAATTTTTTAATGTAATTATTGACACTGGGGGCCCTTTTTTAAAATTCAATCCCAGCATTCTTTGCGTATGCCACCGTTCATATGCGCGACTGTTTTCTCCCTTTGTCTATCTTAACGATATTTTGTATCAGCGACAAGGTGCATAATAACATTTACTGGCTAATAAAAGAGGTATATTTTATAAATGGCATGTTATATAATAATAATTTGCTTCGTATTTGTTTATTTACGAGTACTCAAAAAAAAACATGGCGGCGCCCACGAAAGAAGGGTACACTTCCGGTTACTCGCATAGTATATTATGAATAAGCGCATGCGTAATCAGTAAGCCGCTGGCGCGACTATTATGTAGGCTAACTTTATTGAAAGTCATTAAGCATTTTTGCTTCAGCCATTCCTAATTTGTGTATTTAATGAACTTTCCTAATTAGCGATATATACTTGGATTTATTTGATCAAAATTGGCATAACATGCTATGTACATTGATGATTATACCAGGTTATATCAATATTCGAAGTCATTTTGCATTTAAGTTTTCATGTCAGCTAATTTATAGTTTGCATATCTAATGAGCTTTCAAAGTTTGGAATATATAGTGTGAAGGACTTGACCAAAGGCAATTCCACTTGCTTTATAAAGTGTTGATACAATGACAGCAGTCAAAGAAATTAATATTTTATATTACATATTTCAATACGTAATGACCTATAGAGTTTATCTGTGGTGAATTATGTTCATTATGTTGATCATAATACTTTCAATGAAGTTGCAAACATGTGGCAAAGGTTCAAATTTACACATACATGTAACTGCAATATATAAAGAAACATGAGCATTTACAGTTCATATCTGGTTAGACTCTGTACACATCTACACAATTCAATTTTATATTGGATAAATAAAGAGTAACAATTAATAAAACATATTCAAATGATAACATCAGCTTTTCATGAAATATACAGTATAGAGCAATTTTTGATCGCTGATATCGAAGGCCACCCCTTTTGTCGGCTGATGTTAGCATGTCAACCGTTTCGACGCCAAAATTGCAATTTTCTTAAAATCATTATAACGGAGCGTGGACAGTTATCAAACTTGCATTATGAAGGTATTTAATATTTCTGATTGCAAATATGACATCAATTCCATGGTAACAAGTTTGCGTCATCTAAATACATTTTTTATATTCATGATACTGTGAGCTTTGATATACATAAAACATACAACATAAATATGTTTGATGTTTGTAATTTCAAATTGAGGATAAATTATATGATCACATGTTTATGCTTTCCGGAATCAAAATGATTATAATTTGGAAAATAAGCTATCAATGTTATGCATTGTCATTAAAGTTACAAGAAAACAGCATTTGGACTTGCCAATTACAAGTATGGTATTCGTTTATATGGTCATATGTCTCCATGGTAACGATATAGTAATTAAAGTTGACATTGCTTAAAGCAATCATAATAATGTGAATGTTCGTATATCTCTGCCTAAAAAGGTATTTAAATTCGTTGATCACAAAATTTGTCTCTATTTTGTGGTTTTGTAGTAAATTACATCTGGCATTCGAAAAAGTGCAAAGGGGTGGTGGGGTTTCGTGCTTTTTCAAACAGCGCAGGGTTGCACGAGATTATTTTAATTCACCCTATCAAAAACCGATTTTTCAGTGTACAACAGCATTCGAGACGAAATAAAGGTGGTTCTCCGTGTTTTTCATTCTCTAACGTCATGGCAATGGAAGAAAGTCTTAACATACTTTAAAGCAAATTTTATTCGAAGAGTTTTTGGCATGTTGTGGCTATATCAGATAAATACGTTGATACACAACATTACTTTCAGGTCTCAATAATAACAGCCTCCTAAAAAAAATCGGAAAGTGTTTAGATATGAGATGTGGCTTAGCTAAACCAATTGTTTAGTTAAGGCCATGACGGAAAATATGCATATACTTGTCACATATTATTTTTGCTCCATAATGGATCATTGTCAAAGTAAGATTTATCTAGGATAATACACATACTGCACTATATGTAACTAAGTTTCAATTTCAATCGCATTCCAATATATTTTTGGAGTATTTACTATGAGACATAGCTGGGTCTACATCATAGAAACTGAAGGATATGAAACACAAGAAATATATTAGTTGACAGAGATTATATTTACTCTATTCAGAAACTGTATGAAAGAAAGATACATTAAGGATAATAAATTTAGTGCACTGCATTTATTTGAAGTTTCAATACCAATGTTAAATTTGCCAATAACATTTTTGGATGTGTTTACCTATAAGACATGGCTTATAAGACTATAGCTTATTAATCGGGGCCATATTACTCAAAACATACGATAGTAGACATAATTTGTGTGTTCTTTATGATTGATCTTCATATCAAAGAAAGATCTATTTAGTATAATACATTCATTGACCTATATTCATATGTTGTTCATATTTTCAATGGCCTTCAAATTAAAATTTGGTAAATGTTAACCCGTGAGATATAGCTTAGCCTATATTTTCTCAATTTGAGGTTATATGGCACAAATCATGCAATAGTTGACATAACTGCATAATTGATCTGTATGCAATCAAGATCTCTGGTTATTTGAATTTTAAATATTAACGCTTTCTAATAAAAAAATCGAACGCTCTTGTACGACATAGTTTAGCCTGCTGTGCTATACACTGACCGACATTAGACATTGTTTAATCAAATTATTTTTACGCCAACATTTACATTTACTGAGTTACATTATTTGATATTTCAGTATAAACAGTTTTATGATACTTAATTCTAGGTAAGGAATGCCACTACTTCATTATATGATCCGTTGGGCACAAACATTATTTTCATGAGTGACGTGGTGATATTCTACAGTTGGCATTCACGAGCAAGCTTTAGTGAAATGACTTCTGTACCCAACAGATCATGCGCTGAGGTCACATGGCGTTCTGTTATCAGTGCATATTTTCATGAAATTGGATGAAAATAGTCATTTCAGGCTTGAAAATATACTGTCAACAGCGACTGCTTTTTCTCATTTGCGTGAAATGAATGCAAATACCATTAATGTTTTGCAGGGTGTAATGACATAAACCGAGTACATATGCAAAAATACGTATTACTAAATTTATCTTTTTATATTTGTATTTTATTTCATAAACTTAACTCAGTAAGTATATCATCGAAACACATGGATTACATGTCAAAGGTTAAAGTGTTGAATTTTTCTTTAAAATTGCATATTTTCATAAATAGGATATTCTGCTGATATTTAAGTTAACATTTGGCCATTACGTGATACTTAGATATCATTCCCTAATATCTTTGTTTCGTTGGGCAAAGGAAAATACGAGTGACGTAATGACCGTGTCACCATGAGTCGAAGTCGCGGAGTGGTAAAACGATCATTTCATCACGAGTTCTTTCCAAGCCGAACGATGTAAATTATCATGGAATAATATACCTATCACATGCACGAGCAAAGAATTCCTAATCTTTTTGCAAAATGAAAGGATTTTTTGAGAACAACTCCGTGTTTAAACTTCTGAAACAACTTTCGGAATAATATCAATACGCCGTGGGCGAGTTGTCAATCATTTATAGTCGTCTTTTGCCTGAACGAGGAACACGACGCTTACCTTTGTGTACAAAGCAATATCAGATGACCTAAAAAACATTCTGCAAAGTAATATATGACTTTCAAAATGGACCTAGAAATTTAACTTGGAAAACGTTACGTTATTTTTCTAGAACAAAAAATGACTGAATCTCAACAGCGCGAACACTGTGTAACAGCCCTACAATACCCTGATTGCATTCAATAATAAATCTCATAGAACCATCTTCGAGTTCGTTGTTTCGGAAAATTATTCACGTGATTCCCAAGGAATATACAAGTGTTATATTATTGTGCTTTCGGAGTTCTGATTATGTTTGCTGTAGTCTATGAAAATATTGATTTCATTGCATGGCGTTTTTTGAGGCTCAGCGTTGCAGTGAAAACTGCATGTCTACCGCATGAAGTACTCTGTGCGTCGAAAGTTCAGGCGGTGGTGAGGTCTATACAGACGAACCCCATATTGGTAAAAAAACTAAAACAGGAATCAGAATTTGCTAATTGGACGTTATTTGTCAGACTTCAAACGTTATGACTGATATTTACAAAATTTCACGTCAGACAAATTTTGATTGCAGGAGAAATATGGGCCGCTATGTTGTGTGTTTACATTGACGAGCACATTGATGATTGTGGGGAAAAAGTTCCGACACATCAAATTTGATGACGTAGACACGGGTTGCCGTGATGTAGAACGACCTGAGTATAAATCTAGGTATTTCAGAGTCGACAAACTTGGTCTGTGCATGAAGATAAAATACAAATGAACATTGTTGTCATTTATCTGTTTCACTATATCTGATATATTTTTTGCTCTGCATAACTTCCGGTGACAGATAAACTCTAAGCTTAATGTTTTGCTTATGAAGAGTTAATCTGCAGTAAGTACTTTACTTATTTGTAGACATACCCCGAGAAAGTGCAAAGTCCGTCCACAAATACCAACATTTTCGTAAAATTATTTCACAAATTTACAGTTATACAACACCCATAATTTCTACTCTAGGACAATCACATGTGCTGTACGCAGAGCAATGCCGTTCCGGTGCAACTCATCTTCATGGCTACATACCAGTACATCACCGAGTAAACACTGTTATCATAAAACAACGGATGAGAAATGGTGCGGTGCCTTGCTAAGTCTCCGAGAAATTGCTGCAATTATGCGAGGAATGAACATGAAATGTCTTACCATGTAAAGACGTTACAAGATTAATTTACATATCATACGCTACGACTCGCCGACATGATGCTGAAATTCGTTGAACATAGAGGGGGTGACATAGTTGATATATCGAAAAAAACTTCTGGCGTCCAAAGCTCATTGCGGACAAAACAAAATCTTCTACAAATCAGTTTATAGTTACAATTCTTTCACTGATTCGATATGTAATGTAATTTGTTTAGATTGAATATTGATACTCGCCATCTTGATATCCAAATTACATAAGCTGGGGAGAATATTTAAGTTTACTAAATAGGTCAACACATAATTCAGCGTACATTCGGCTATTTTGAATATTTTCTGACAGTGTTAACTGAATATTTGTAATGCTGAACTCACTATTTCAAAGTCTGTGACACTTTTTTGTACGTTTGAAGAAAAGCTAATAATGTGGAACTAAATGAATGAATAACGCAAAACCGCATTCCAGAGGGTAGCAATAAACCTTTAGGCTTCAAGCCAAATCCACGATCAGTTACGTCCACGGTCAGTTAGTTACTCCACGAGAATAAAGGCAGTATGAACTACATTCATCGCGGATTTCTTGAAAGCGTACTGTAAGCTTAGAGATCAAGCTGTTAGGCGTAGACACTCTTATCTATTAAAACAAATAAAAGAAAGGTTGATGTCGGTGAGAGTTGAGTCTAACACAGCTTGTGGCTGATTTCATGCGCACTAAATTGAATTGCGCATGCTCATATAAGCAGACTGTAATATGACGCAGCTAGCAAAGTAAGGGTTTTATATTATTGCGTGAATACATGAGTGTATGTGCCAGAGCAGTTGACAATTTGCTCGACTCCGGGGGCAAACTGTTCCCTGCTGTGAGGGCACATAAACCCGTGTTTTCAGGCAATAACGTTTTATTGCATGCCTCTTTACATTTAACACTATATGACATTTTGTTACAGGGCGGTTTCACTGAACCACGTACCTTGCGATCGCCATTTTGCAAGGCGAATTTCCTCAGAGTCAGACATCCTCTAACTCACCATGTCATGATGAATACTAGTATTAAGTGATGGACATAGCATTAACTCCATACAGTTTTACAGATAACACAGCTGGGATTACAGGACCTACATCATTTGATTTGGTTTTGTCTCAAAACGGAGTGTGGCGAAGGCCAAAAAAAACCCTCAGAGGCTGAAACACTCCGTTTAGATTCGAGGCAACATTTACATGTCGAACTCCTCCGACTGGGCAAATTCGACACTGATATCAATGAACAAGCAGCCGCTATCTCTCTGTAACTGCACAAATATTGTAGCCCGATACATATAACTATGTAGACATTAAGCTTTCTACAAACATTGGCGACTAGCTAACCGGTTGTCCGTATTAGCAGATTAATAGATTGAGTCAACAGCATAGCTGTCTGATACGTAGTAAAATAAGACTTATTTTACTACATGCGGGACAGCTGTGGTGTTGTCTCAATCAATTAATCCGCTGATACGGAATGCTGATAGGTAGTTAGCAATGTTTGCTGATCAGTTAAAGTGGTGTGTACACATTTTGAAGAGGAGATAAGGACTTGTATGAAATAAAGGAGATAAGGACTTGTATGAAATAAAGAAAGCAGTCAGCAGGTTTGAAGTTGCAATCTTTATTTGAAATATCACAGTCAAAATTAATAAAATAAGATTAAAGCTAGCTGCAAGCTGCATTCGCGTGGCCCGAGTACTTGCAAGCACTGGAAAAAGGTACCAGAATGATAGTTAATGATACTCCAATGCCGAAAGATGCTTCATCACATCAAAGCATTTAAGACTTGTGGTTATAGGCATATTTATGAAATCGAGTCAAAGGTCGTCTGGGTCCCTTAAAAGTTTTGCCATAAATCGTTCCCAAATTTATCCATATATACCAAATATCAGACCTCCATCTTTATAGGTTGGCCCAGAATTAGATATGTGCATATTTAATAGGGTAGAGGATGAGGTGCCTTAAGGTGATTCCTCCCGTGAAATATGGAGGCGGTGGCATTTGCGCTTCCTGCTTTATAGGCGTATTTGTGAAATCGAGGTCAAATGACATTTGGCAAAACGTTTTGTTCCCTTATTTATCCCTCAGTACCAAAAATCGGACCTCTAGCTCTATTCGCCAGCCAAAAATGAGAAATGCACCGAATCAATGAGGTACAGGATCTGGCGCGATAAGCTCCAGCAACAAACCAAATATGAAGGGTGTTGAACTTGTGGTTATTCATTTATCGGCATGTATTCATATTTGTGGTCAACGTTCATCGAGGTCACATGACATTTTGTTAAAAAACTTTCCTCCCTTAGTTATCCTTGTGTAGAGTAAATCAGACCTCTAGCTGTATCGCCTAGCGAAGTATTATATATCTGCATAATTAATGAGGTACAGAATATGGTACAATCAGGTTCCCCTCATTCTGAAGATGAGGTGTATAGTACTTATGGTTACTTACTGGTTTTTAGGCATATATGCAAATTTGAGGTCTAAGATCATTGAGGTCAAAGGTCTACGGACCTCTAGCGCTATTTGCTGATCGATAATTAGATTTGTACGTAATTGATGAGGCAAAGGATATGGTGCCATAAGGTTCGACATCATACAGAATATGTAGGGTATAGCACTTATGATAACTGATTATAGGCATATATGCATATTTAAGGTGAATGGTCATTTTTTTCTGCTTGATTCCTTTATAATTATGTTTTTTCTCAGTCAAGCCAAATATGGTTCAATTTTTTTCCCGAGTGGTAGTATTGTTTCTTTGTTATTTTCTTTTGCTTTTGTGTAGGTACCATTGTAAAGATACATGTATTTTACGTTTGTGTAAAATCAGCACTTCTTGTGCGTTTTACGTGAACTATTATACGTTTATGTACGTCAATACCTGCACTTATGATGATATTTACAAAATTTCTGCTGATATGGTCGTTTGATTCTGGAGAAGATGATATTTCAATATTTTCCATGTTAATAGCTACAAAATGGCTGCCAAGCCCTTTGAAATGCCCTTCTCAAACTTGCAAGTACACACAATAACAATGATATCAGTAAAATTTTGGCTAAAATGGTAACGGTTATGGCAAAGACGATTGTTAAAGATTCAATATGGTTTTTTTTTCAAAAATCAAATATGGCGGTTTATGTCACGTGACCCCGCAAACTTTCGTTTGTTTATTTCAGTAGCCCGAGTGAAAACATTTTACATATAAAATTGGAGTGCTTTTGCAAGTGAATTTATTGAAGAAGAATAAGGAAAACAAGAAGTAGAATTTGAATTAAATCAATAGGCTTCAACGCCCAGTTTCCTGAGCCTGGCCTATGAAAGTTCAAATCAATCAAATATGATTGATAATGTATATAATATGATTGCACACAAACGTCCGGAGCTCTCCATGGGGATACCGAACGCGATATGTTCATTTCCCCAGTTTTTTTTACTTGTATCGACCAAACTTCATGTAATACCCCCTTTACCATACATGCATACTTTGGTTTTGACTGCTTTCCCACATTCAGAAATCAGCGAAGAAATCAATTGAAATCGAACTTGTTTGCTCATTACTGTACTCATAAAAAGTTGGTTGCTAAGGAGTGTTGGCAAGCATATCACCAGTTGATATTATTGTATTATTGTATCGGGCCATTCCACTTCAAGGGAGGGTTTATAGCACCATTTGTTTTGTTAAAATTTATGGTCTACTACTACTCCTACTTTCAAGTTGAATATAAATTGAAACTATAATCTCCACCTGTGCCGTCCACAACTACAAGCCGTGTCATACCTGATGCTGGGCCTTGCTGCGAAAAATATCAATCTGATTTGTCACCCCATAAATTGACAAACAAGACACTGCTTAATACTGCTGTCAGTACAAACGATTTCACAATCTGCCGAACAGAATCTGCCTAATGACTACTGTACAAAATCCTGTTAAATATTTGCCATAAAAAAGATAACACGCAGACTATACCTTGGTGCCACCGTGATGCAAGCCATCAATGGAATTTCCACAAACACATCGACTCATCTGTAGCGCTCTCATTTTCTGTTGTTATGGGGTCATGTGATGTCTTGCTGTGGAGCTCTCGTTACATCTTACAAATGGAACTGTCAAGTACCCATTTCTGTAATACTGTTACTTGTATTTCTCTCAATCGGTGTCGTTCTTCATATATTTGGATTTATTATTATAAGCACATTTTGTAAACGTTCACCAGCTGTTAATAACATAATACGCCCGTTAGTAAGAATGTCGGCTTTGCAAATACATTTTGTGTATTGCCCACTAAGCTGAGAATACAATTGTTTACTAGTCGATAATATGAAATATACACAACTGGGCAAATAGATAATCGTCCAGTACATCGTCGCTGTTGAAAAGCTCAGTGTGCTAGTGCTTTTATCAATTATAGGAACAGTTTCTTCAAGATGGCGGCGTCCACGAAGAGAACTTCTGATATCGAATATTTATCCTAAAAGAATGTAAATTTGGAAGCAAAATCAAGTAGAACATAACTGACATTGTATTTATTTTTGCTAATATGCTTCTTTACGATTTCGGACCACTCAAATACAACTAAAGACTAATTACAGCCTATGAAAAAGCCAACGTTCACAATATGGCGTAAAGCAACGTTGATATCGAAGAGTTCCAGCCTTACATATGTCATAAATTGAATAAATTGAGTACAAAATAAAAATAAAAAAATACATAATTGAAGCATATTATCTCAAGATACAGGAATAGGAACAACGGGGTGAGCGATGTCGCGATGTGGAGGGCAGTCTGCAAAGCGTTGCAGCCGGTGATAAAGCCGCTGTTACGTATGATATTCGGATTTTTACGTCGCTGAAATACTTGCATCTGTTCACAATGTAGAATTTAAACGAAAAAAAAAAGGAAAACTTCAGAAATACAAAATCGCGTTTTTGTAATGCATTACCTAAGATTGCGGGTATCTTTTTAGTATCAATAGCTGGAGAAATAACAGAGCGATCTGCATTGTAGCGGTGAAGGATCACATCCGGTGTATCGTTATACGTACGTCGCCGAATAAAGACAGTAAAATGCAAAATTAAGAAACAAAATTCAAAAGTCGATAATGGTACCGCACAGGGGCTGGTCAGTTTCTTCTGCCTTGGAGGCTCTCATTGAATGGAGATGTAACCAAGCTTTTTACCTAACCTGATCGGGGGCTAACTATGTTTTTGAAGGTAGAGGCGAAGAATTACAACCAGTAAAAATACCATTGTTTTCAAACTCACTTGCGGTTCGATGCATGGCGAATGCCATCCAAACACACGGCAAAAAGATAGATTGGCCTATCTTTCTACAGCGGCGTCCGCCGTGTATTGAACCACAAGCGACGACTGCGTTTCCAATGCTTATGGCCAGGCTACGGGCGGTTATTTTACACTGAAAAAACGTAAGGAAAAACACTTTCTCCCGCGCACGCGAGGAATTTGCCTCGCGAGGCAAAAATATCGAACATGTTGTATATTTTGCTCATTGCTTGCGAGGTCAAACACTTGCAAAAGGTCGTCCACACACAAAAGTAAACTAGCTAAGCAAAGACTCTCGAATGAAATTCTGCTCAGTTAATTTATTTCGCGTGCGGCAGGCTTTAAGAACGTGAATCGTGGCCCGTGAAATTAGGTACCTGGTCAGGCGGTACGTGATTACGGTGCACGCGGCTATTGGATTATATTGTCTCGTATCGAATTTATGCGACAGCGTGGCGCTGCCGTGGAGGGGATCATTAATATTTAGTTTTTTTACTGCGAGGTGAACAAATCGTAGCCCAAAATCCTCTTGCTGATAAAATGCACCTGATACATTGGTCAGAGCAACAGATTAATACTTCGGTTGAAAATATGCCTTATCCGTCAACAAATATCCAGTCTCTCAAACATTATTATTGCCAGCAGCTTTACCTGTGACTCGACAGCAAAAAGTCTACATCCACTGCTATCGCACGATGCCTATTCGCAGACGCTTAGTAATTTTAAGTTTTTTCACCTTTGGATGTATCTGGTGGCAATTTCCTACAAAAACGGAGATCGCCCAACATGGGAAGCCCAATATCATCTTTATCCTCGCTGATGATCTAGGTAAGAGATCGTTTTATTATAAAATCTTTTGCAACATTTTGACTCTATTTCATGAAATCATCAGCTTATTAATTAAATTATCAGACAGAAAAAAATAATTGTATAATTTAAAGAATCCACTATATATTGCAGGGTTCTTTAGTATTACTATACGAGGTAATTTCCAGTTTCACACTTATGAGATTATGAGATAATTTATTCAACTGTAATTGTGAAGAGGGCCAGCAGTTTGTATTGCTTTTAAATAAGGACACCCAAACCTGAGATTTCACGCCCTGTCTGTCCGTATTGGTAAAGAATGCACGTTGTTCTATGAACCTCTAGAGTACTGTCACAAATAGTGTTTCACCTGATAACTGGTCTAGGAAATTATAGATTATAGTGGAACAGCGGCTTCGAAACCTGACAAAGTGGCAGGCGTTTACATTATCTCTCATGAATTTTACCAGCAATTGGTGATTTTTGACCGTTTATTTGGTGAATTTATATTAACGGCCATGATTATGATGATGTTGTTGTTGTTGATGGTAATAGAGTGATGATGATGATGATGATGATGATGATGATGATGATGTTGTTGTTGTTGTTGTTAATGGTAATAGAGTGATGAAGTTGATGATGATGATGATGATGATGATGATGATGGTGATGATGATAATGACAATGACTTTTCTGTTAGACTGTGATGATGATGATGATGATGATGAGAATGATGATGATGATGATGCTGATGGTGATGATGATTGTAATTTTTTTCTTTGAGTCTCTGTTTGCACTTTTATGTGGCACGGAATATCCTGTGATCGTTGCAGGGAGGTAGGACGGGTAATGATGTAGTTAATATGCTTAGCATGTTTGTTCTGACTACGATAAACTCGGTCCCTGTAAAACACGGATGCCCAAAAGAGAATGGTATCTCCGTTTTGAATGAAATAACCCTTTGTAAGAACCTTCTTCTTAGCATTACCTCATGCAATTTTGTACACTGGAATTAACCAACAAACGGCATTAAAATAAGTCATTGAAATTTCGTTTCAGCTTTTGCACACGGTGCTTTCATTTACACACGTAATCGTACATAAAATTCTGTTTGTAAAGCAATCGAGGCATATGTCGTTCTAGCCATTAATGACTACATGTAAAATTGCCAATTTAACAGCCAATCGCAAGCAAATCTCTAACAAGACCTCCTCAAAAAATCTTCCGAATGCTCACCTTAACTGGTCCACCGGAAATTTAATGAATATGTTAAAGACACGATATCTTAGGTGTCGGGTTTGCAAAAGTTGGATTTGTCCTTACGTCTGCACGACCGTGAAAACTGCTAATGCCAAAACAGGGAATAATGGCACAATTTATTTGTCTGTGACGTAAAGTCAAATTAAAATCATGTCACATCTGCTGCTTAACACGTTAGTTTGCCAACTTATGTTAAAATAGTTGGAGGCACAGCGGGATGGCGGTTAGAGTACCTGTCTATCCACCGAAGGATGGTAATTTCGAGACTCTAGCACAGTGTTACGCCCTTGAGCAAGGCACTTTTATATATTATTTCCTGAATACTTGGGTTTATGTGCCCGAGAGCAGGTGACAATGTGCCCGACGCCAGGAGGACAAATTGTCTCCTGCTTCGAGGGCACATGTACCCATGTATTCAGGCAATAATATTTTTATTACATGCCTCTTCACAATTAATGCCATATGACATTTAGTTACACGCAGGGTATTTGAAACAATTTTACCATTATCGACCAGCATTAAACAAAATTTAACGAAAGTCAAAATAGCAGTGCGACCATGGATATTTTACATCTAGCGTTAAGCGTCTACTTTGACGTAGAAAACGTTGAAGGGTTTCACTGGACCGAGTAACCATGGAAACCGGTCAGTACATCGTTCACAGGCCCGCTGACTCCCCGGATGTTCCTATTCAACTGATTTGTACCCATATTGAGGCATGTATTAAACTCCTCATTGTTCCATTTAAGTGGTGGATAACGTATATCTCATCCTTGGGCCATGCCTGTTGGATGGTGGACTGAATAAATGAATAGACGAATTAATTAATTTTTATATTTTTCCATGCACTTAATCGATATAACAAAACTGGAAATCATAGTTTAAAGAAAACAATCACATACGAAGGCTGTTACATTCTGATCTGCCAGAATTCAAAAATTCCTGATAAGTATCTAGTCTTCTGGTCTCCCCCGTGTTGCTCTCTGGCCTGATCTTTTATAAACGTATGCTTCACTGCCATGAACATTATATGACTAAAACTCTTCTTTAACTACATCAGCATCAGAGCTGTCTCTGTCACTGCTGGTACGTAGTGACAGTGACACTACCATTGGGCATTAGCGGGACAGTAGCTGTATTAACTTTGATGATTTTGACAATATTTTTGTTCAATGAATACAACTACGTTATTCTTCTACTCCCTACAGCATGTTTAACTGTCCAGAATTCAGCTTGTCAACACAGCCTGTTAATGTGTACCGTATATTTTTATAATCGACAAATGACTTTTAGGCTGGACTCAAATTCAATTATTAACTATATATATATATATATATATATATATATATATATATATATATATATATATATATATATATATATATATATATATATATATATATATATATACATACAGTTGTGTATTCAGCTCTACTCTAGTATTGAGCACTCTACTCCAGCTGATCTTGAACTAAACAAGTATATATATATATATATATATATATATATATATATATATATATATATATATATATATATATATATACACTGTATATTGTGTTTCAGACTCAAATTCATTTATTTAATTTTATATATATATATATATATATATATATATATATATATATATATATATATATATATATATATATATATATACTAAATATTGTGTGTTTCAGCATGCTTTCGGGAGACAGCAAACAACTGTATTTGATGCAAAGCATAGAAATATTGGAAAAAGTATTACGAGGCCTCAGTGTTTTATTTTTTGTTTTTTATACCAGAGAAAATGACATCAGTTGTATCAAGTTCCTTTCAATAAATTATCGATCGAAATCTGCTCGCGTGCCGCTCGTTTGTTCAGGTCACGTCATGGATATTTCCATAACAACCCGTATATATTGACTTTCATCACATTTATAGATCCAGCTATCCCTATAGTATGATGCCACACTATAAGGATATGACTTCGATGAGTCTATATTCCACATGTGGTGGATATGGGACCAGGACTACTTTTATACGTAAACAAAAAATCAGCTGTTCATAACTTATTTTCCAATTCCAAACACAAAACTGGAATTGTAATGAAGCACAAAGAAATATTTAGTGTTAAAATATATGTGTAAAATACAAAATACCGCCGATACTAGGATTTTTTATGAATTTATGTGTTGTCGTCGTTGATTTGCGATAAATCGCTCTATTTCTACACCAGTCAGAGTTCGCGTTTACGCAAAAATCGTGCGTATTTACGCATTGAAATTGACTCTCTACGCATTTTTTTCATCGTTATGCGTTTTCTATACGCAAAGGATAATACCAAAAGCACTCCCCACGACTGAGCTTAGGCGACAACCAAACGAAATTTGTTGCAACACATTTCTGTCAATCACTCATGTTGTGTGGAAAGTTTCGGATTCTCTGGGCGTTGTCTGAAAAATCGGCATCGTAGTCCACACGTTATCACGTTAGGCATGTTATCATGTCAGCTGTGCCTATGAATTACATTGCTAATTTTCAGGCGAGCGATAGTTTCTGAAAGTGAGTGATTGACAGAAATGTTGCGACAAATTATATAAATGCCGACCGTGCACGATCATCGCGTCTCGCTGTTCCCAAATTTTGATCAAGCACACATGCAGCATGGCGTCGAAGCAGACAAATCTGTTTTCTTTCAACTTTGCTCTACGAGTCCGTGAAAAAAATGATTCATCGGTAGAGCTCGTCGGAATCCCGATAAATTTTGAACACTGCAGAAGTGTCTGGATGGTAACTGGTCGTTCAGGCACCAAGTCGTTTCGGCCCAAGTCGTTTCGGCCTCTCAATTTCCGGCCCAAGTCACTTCGGCACTGCAACGCAAGACGTTTCGGCATCTGTGTTTCGATTTTTTTTCAAACTATTCAGTGATTGACTGATCCGTCATATTCGTAAGCGTGACCTTTGCGTTCTGACCAGTACTTTATGTGCATTTTGTGTAATTTTGCCTTGCTGTTTCGTCACCGCTTTCAAATTTTTGCCGTGTCGGCGGCTATTGATATCGATAAACTTGAGTCACAGATTTCAAAATGATACGATTCGGAAGTTTTTTCTTACGGTCTCTTCCCATGTTCTCACAAAGATTAAAGCATGTACGTGATAATGTTAGTTGACACTATACTTTTTAGTACTTTGATTTGTAACATTACGCTCCAGCACTAGTTCCCACAGGTAGCCTTCAGCGGTGCCGAAACGTCTTGGGTTGCGATGCCGAAACGTCGGACTTGGGTCCTGAAATTCAAAGGCCGAAACGTCTTGGGCCGAAACGACTTGGTGCCGAAACGTCCAGAAACCGTCTTGATAAGCTGCCATGAGTCTAACTTTTGGGTTGCCCAATGTGTTTTGACGGTCGCATGTATAACCTTCGCTGTTACGTTTCAACATTGTTCAAGTTGTTCGTTAAACTGTTTTCATTAAAATAATGTTACATCGTACAATCCGAATATGTAGTGTAGGTTTATTCAACGGCACATTGTATTTTGCAGTCAGTTTTTTCATCAATCGAGTGCGGAAGTGAAATTACGCACTCAAATCCAGCCATTACGCAATTTTAGCAGACTAATGCGTATGCCGTACGCGAGGAGAAAAAAGTCACCGCGAACACTGCCAGTGCTATTTTAATACGCGATGCTGCCAACATTTTGTGTTGTCTGCCTCGTCAAAAGAGTCCCTGTCGATATCCATCAAACAACATGATAAGCATAGCCGATGACCCAAGACCAGTACCAATCATCGCTGCAGCAGTAAGAATGTCTTCTATAGCAACACTGAAGGGTTTCAATTTCAACATCATGATCAATGCTGGCGCGGCAGTCAAGGAGTCGAGCCGAGCCGAAGAAGTGACGAGCGTCCATCATTTCTGACAGCAATGACAGTACGGACTTGAAATACATCAGAAGAAATGCCATTTTATTTTTCAAGAGCAACGAGTTCACAAGGTTATCAGTACATTTAAAGGTGCAAGCTGTTATATTCTCCATGCACATTGTGCATAATGATTCCTAAATTGTACCTTGTTGTTGAAATTCCGTCGTCTAAGCTTAGAGACACTCGATCGTTGCTTGCTGTCGTACCTATTCTAGAGTCAGGACGAACACCCTTCTTCACTATATTTAAACATGCTAATTTTATTCGTAAAATTTAAATATACAATTGATAATTTCGTTAAAGATAATAATAAATAATTTTGAAAATTTCATACAAACTTTGCAAAGTAGAATCCTTTGAATAATGTTCGAATATTGACAAAAATAACCCGTTCTCGATAGCCGCGGCCACAGTTTGCTCATTATCGTCTGTGCCGCGGCTGAGTGTCACGACGTCCGGCTTGCAGGTTCAATCATTTTATGAATGACTTTATACTCAAATTGATGTTATAATACCATAAAATTAACTTATCCGTTGTTTTCTTGTACTCAAACTGAATCGACGACAGTTTGTTAAGTTTTAGTGATGCCTTTATGTTT
The DNA here is from genome assembly GCF_041260155.1 of Ptychodera flava. NCBI lineage: Eukaryota > Metazoa > Hemichordata > Enteropneusta > Ptychoderidae > Ptychodera > Ptychodera flava. The sequence goes on along the minus strand of NC_091930.1, from coordinate 45,379,817 downwards.
CAGCATATTTGGGCGCACTTTGGCCAAGTTTGGCGCCATTGTGGGCTGCGAATGACATGTAATCCGCGAGTAGGCCGACAATAGAATATCGATCTATAACGTTCACTACACGATAGCAGTGGATAATATGCGTCCGTTTGACTCCGTTTTTTGACCCAAAATTGGTATAAAAGACAACAACTTGACAAGCATTTTTAATAGACGCTCAATGATTAATATGCATCAATTTTAGACTCTTGTTGTGCACATGTAAACGCCGTCAGATTGCCATTTTATTGAGACCAACAGTATATTCGAGTGATCGGAATCAATAAATTGCAAATAAAATAAGTTTTATGAAGAAATTCAAAAATCTGAAACGATACGAATTTGTATATCAATCAAAGGATCACCGGATCAGCCACTTTTTTCCACCATTGGTTGAATATAAGGAAGTTATATGGTGAGAAGTGAGCAATCTGTTCGGTACATCAGACGTCATTGTTTCCAATGGGAAAGCGATCGGTACATCGTACATGAAAAATATGTCTGAAAAAAGTCTGCTGGTACAAGTTTTTCATTTCGCTGTTATTTCTTAAAATATTTGAGATTACACATCTTCGCCTATGTTCTTCTACACACTCTAGAATTTTAATTGTATTTTCATTTACCGAAGCACCCGTCTTAACTAATGTAAATTAATTTGAAGAACAAAACTACATTGCATCCCATCAAGTTTAAAGAGACAAAGTCAGCCACTTTTCATGAGTTTTATTTGATATGAGACACTATTTATATTGTTATAACGCCGAGATAATACAGCATCGTACGCAGGGCTAAGGTTAGGGTGTAACCTACCATAGTGTTCTTTGAGTAACATACCCTACGTATACTCTACGACTTAAGTTTTATAAGAAAAATACGCTTTGTATACCCCAGCACGAAATGCATCATGGAACCGGTCGTGGCTAGCTACCGAGACGGCCGACGGGAACGGACGATTGAAATTCGTTTTTGTATGTTACGAATTGGCACCCAAAAATCGACCCCATTTTAGACCCTGGTTTACAGTGGAATTGACAACCCTATTTTAGACCAAGTTTGTGAAATACCAATCCCATCGGGTGGCACTCATACTTTTTGGCAAGCAATTGAAGTGCTCCCCTATAAGTGACCGTGTATAATAATAACTACAATAATAATAAAAATAATTATAATTTATTGCTAGGTTGTAAATATAGGATTTACATCACTTATGTGGCAATATTAGTGTTATAAAAAAATGAGTTCAAACTTTTCTCCAATAAAGATAAGGTAGTACAATGTAATAATAGTAGCTAATAATAAATATAACTAGGTTTCTCTTTGTTTATATAAAGTACAGATACAATAAACTTACCATAAGCTTACCAGTGGCAGTTTGTGCAAACCTATCTCTCAACCCAATGTCATTCTTGTTTGGAAGACTTTCATGACATATCAGAAAAAAAAAAGTTGTTTCCGTTTTGCATAGATGACGAAGACATTCTTGAAGAAGAAGTTTAATCGAAGTAACACGAACGGTAACTTTGCTTCTGTGTCTGCGATCCGACACTACAGCTTATCCATTGTTTCAAAACATGACTGAGAGACGTGTGGAGATGTGCAATACGTGAATTCTTTTATCAAAAAATGTAATGGAATACATCGTCGGGGTTAAGTAAATTACTTCCAAGCAGTTCTGGTAATTTTTAAAGTTGACTCGTGTTGTAAATGGACTGAACGGCTATTGCTAAATTATCAATGTCAGCACTGATCTCTCTTTCTTCTCTCTGCTCCTTTTCTCTTTCTTCTAAGGTTGGGCTGATGTTGGTTACAACAATCCTTACGTCATCACCCCGACCATCGATAAGCTTGCAAGAGAAGGTGTCATTCTAAATCAATCCTATGTGTCGCAATCGTGCAGTCCGTGAGTACCATACTCTCTAATACCTACACTATTTTGGCAATATGACGAATAAAATAGCTTCGCCTCTTGAATAAAAATGTGTCGCAGAAATAGATGCAGGGCACAAGCAGACACATTAAAGACTGACGCTTTTGAATTTTTCTTTGGTTAACCAGTTTTTGCCATGAATTAAATGACAAAAACCTTGCTCAACTTTAATAATGTAACTTCTAGGCTTTTTTAAAGTCTTGATCCCGAAAAGTATATAAAATGCGGATTATTTCTATATTAAAAGCATCCGTTAGCTATGCAAATTATGAGGTTTAATTAACATATGAAGCACAATTGGAAGTAGATTTGTGTGTTTATTTGGACGTTCATCTTCGTGAGTATGTTTGTTGGTGACGAACGTGCAATATTCATGAGACTGACAAACGTGCTCACACATTGAATATTTCAACATGGCATCTGAGGTTATGTATGTATTATGCAATATTAACTTCATAGAAGTACTTATTTCTGATATAAATCGGCGTGAGCCTTTGTTATTCTTTCGATCTATTACCTTAATATTATATCTTGTTTTAAATCATTTATGTAGGTGATTTTTGGTTAGATAAAAGTTTGAGGAAGACAAAAGAGCAGCGTCAAATACGCAAAATTATACAAACTACAACAACTTCATCCTCCAAACTGTACCATGTTCAATCAAAAAAGGGAAAACGTGCGTTATTCATGTCTAAAATATCATTTCAGATCTAGAGCGGCTTTCATGAGTGGATATTATTCCTACCGTTTGGGTTTCCAGGTAGGTTAAAAGGAAACAATGCCGTGATCAATTGAATATTATTATCTTTAATTACAAAGCGATATGAAATAAAAAAGCCCAATTAACAAAATCATTTGAGGTAAATCATTTTTTAATAGGTCCAAGGAAAAAAAAGAAAATGACAAATACAATAAATGTCATCTTCGAAAACTTTTAGCGATAGTACAGGGTGTCCGAAAAGGGACCCTTCTACTGCGCTAGAATCGTCAAAATTGACCAAAAGTGACAAATTTAGTGTAAGTTATGGCAAGGAATTAAAGAATTACATGATATCCGTATCTACACTAGAAATCCGTAACTGATATAACTTATCTAATTTCTTGCATGAGTATCTTCAATACATATTATGAAGTAAAACGAATTACAATGTAAAATATAACAGGTATGGATTGTATCACTAACGCATTATAATAATGTAACGCATTTTGCCCCCCCCCCAAAATATGAGACACTTTCGTTAGAATTAGGTTCACGTGAGTGACCAATGCTCTTTCACTATTATACTTTCATCATTACATCTTGATTAAGGAGCTATAGTCGGCTGAAAATATGGTGTGACCCCAAAAAATTGCTACAAAAGGGTTTTCAACGGTTTTTTATAGAGTCAAATGTGCTTAATAACATAAAAAAAGTCTACCAAAATCTGACCACCGGATCCGTGTCATTTTCAAGATGGCGTCCAAAATGGCCGCCATATACTTAAAATGGCCATAACTACTTAAATATTAACCCTAGACTAGTGATGTCTGTGTCTACCACGATGTTTTAGTGGTTTAGGAATCCACGTACTATATCTAGATTATAGGCAAGTGATCATAAGTCCCATAACATGCATATTTATACATGTATTAACAATAATCACTGTCACATTCTTCGTCCACAGAACGTGTTGCTTATGTGGATTTTCACAATTTCCGAGGTTTAATAGGTAGTAAAGGGAAAGCAAGTCCACACATCGTTCATATTTATATTGTTTGCGTTTTGTGTATGAAATTGTGTATTATTTTTTTAAGTGTATCTCATGTTTGGCTGTTTTATGTAAAATGTTGTTTAGCCATTGCGAGACGTACCCGTAATCTACACGTCTTGATGTTACTCCGCACTGGAGTGGAGAGACTAGTGTGATACTGCAATCCTTTGGCGCTGCGTTTCGAAAACAGAGTTTTCTTCATCAGTCGCTTAAAATTCATTTTGACTGATGAGACGTGTTGAATGGTTGATTGTTTTTATTTTGGTAGTTACGTTGTTCCACATACGTTTGTTTTCAAGTAGGGAAGCTAGAATGTCTACTGTTTGGTCTTGTTGTGTTTGTGTAGGTTCGTGTGAACCTGAGTTCGAGCTGTTGTCGCTTTTGTGAAGTCTTGCGCTTATAAGTGTATCGCCTATATTTTTGTTCCTTCTATATGCAATTATTGGTTGATTTTGGAACAGGTTTTTTAGTGTTTCGTCTTTTTCAAGTTCACTGTCAGGGCTTGCTTGAATTTTGTCGTTTCGATGTACGGGCTATATGTTGTTATGAAGACTACTGTATTGTTGGTGGCGTTCTTTCCTTCTTTTATGTTGTCGAAGCCGTCTTTTTCTGCTTTTATGATATGTTTGTCTGATAATGCAATCTATTTCATTTTTTATATCGTCGGTCTTGTAATTTGTCACTCAATTGTGTGACTTTCTGTGTAAAATCGGCTTCGTTGTTGCATGTTCTGATGTATCGTAATGTTTCACCTTTGATCAGACCTTTGGATGTTGCTGTCGGATGGCATGAGTTTCTTTGTAAGAGCTGGAATGTATCTGTTGGTTTTATGTGTGTCTTGTTGTCGAGAATGTTCTTTATGTTGTATCGACGACCTTTGTAGATAGTCAGGTTTAAATATATGATTTCTTGAGAGGAGCTTTCAAATGAAAATTTGAAAGTAGGATGCATTTTGTTGATGTTTGATATAAATTCATTGAGTTCGTATTGTGTTCCGATGAAAATCAGAAAAACATCATCCCTGAACCTCAACCAGGTCGGTATTTGTTTCTGTCTCATGATATGTCATATCTGCTATTTCAGGAGACGAGAGAGACCCCATAGAGCACACTATATTGGCCGGTAGAACTCATCGTTGAATTCAAATGTGTTGTTTTTTAAGATTATTTCTAGCAGAGCTATCATGTATTTCGTTGGTGGCTGCTTGATTATCTAATTGTTTGATGATCTTTCCTGATTTAATGCTCTGCCGACTGATTCAACTGCCTCATTATTTGGTGTATTTGTGTACATTGAAATTACATCTAGTGTTGCTAGTGTTGCATTGGCTGGAACTTTGATTGTCTCAATTTCCCGTATAAAGTCTGTTGTATCTTTGATGTATGTTGGTTGTTTCTTGACGATTTGTTTGAGAAAGTGGTCAATGAATTCTTATATGTTAAATATTGGACTAGAGCTTCCACTTATAATTGGCCGTCCTACGAGCTTAGTTCCTGGTGGTGGCATTTTATGTATTTTTGGTAGAAGGTACCAAAGTGGTTTTCTTATTTTTCTATTGACTGGGTTCAATTTTTTTCATATATGGGATAGTCAATGTGTTTTTCATTGTACATTTCTGTTGTGAGATTGTGTATGTCTTCTATTGTAGTAATTGTGTCATCTCTTGCCAATTTTGTGTACATCGTTGATTGCCAAGTTAACGTTGGCACTCTCTTATGTAATCGTCAATGTTTAAAGCTGCTGTCCCCGTCCTTTATCATATGGTTTGATGGTTATCTTCTTGCTTTTCGAAAGCGTTTTCAACGCTTTTTATTCTGCATATGTCATGTTGGTTTTTGCGTTTCGAGTAGGTGTGTTAACAATGGCCAATTTTACGCTTCCAAATAATTTTCTAGCTTTGAGTTCTCAGTTGTATGTGGGATCCATTTGTAGTTCATTTTGAATGGGTGTTGTCCGGTTATCAAAGAGCGTCCAAAAATTACATAACCAAGCAGCAACCAACGAAGTACATGATAGCTCTGCTAAAAATAATCTTAAAAAACAAAACATTTGAATTCAATGACGAATTCTACCGGCAAATATAGGGTGCTCTATGGGGTGTCCCTCGTTGCCGGAAATAGCAGATATTACATTTCACGAGACAGAAATGAGAATAATACAGAAACATAAACGACAAATACCGACCTGGCCGAGGTTCAGGAACGATGTTTTTCTGACTTTCATCGGAACACAATACGAACTCAATGAATTCATATCAAACATCAACAAAACGCATCCTACTTTCAAATTTTCGTTTGGAAGCTCCTCTCGAGAAATCATATATTTAGACCTGACTATATACAAAGGTCGTCGATACAACATAAAAGAAAATTCTCGACAACAAGACACACATAAAACCAACAGATACATTCCAGTTCTTACAAAGAAACTCATGCCATCCGACAGCAACATCCAAAGGTCTGATCAAAGGTGAAACATTACGATACATCAGAACATGCAACAACGAAGCCGATTTTCCACAGAAAGTCACACAATTTAGTGAAAAATTACAAGACCGACAATATAAAAAACCGCAATCATACGGTGTCACTCACATTTGATCAGAATTGGAACATACCAGTATGGGTACCAAAGATCAACAATAAATGTAGTTTCTATCTGTTCAGTGCAGGAAAATTCTACCTTTATGTAATGACAATGATGTCTGCACAGTACAATCAGAAAAACAACAAGAAATATTTAAACCAGAAAAACAAGAATGACAAGAGTAAATAACGTCTGAAACTTTAGGTACTGGTTGTCAACTTTAGTCTTAGTTTGAGCAGGTCTGTTAATTTGTAACAGTTCATAAAATGGCAGGAAATGACTCAAGGTCAGTGGAGTAGCCTGTTTCAGTCACTGGCATGCCATCACACCTCTACATTTGCAGGATTTCCCTTTTTCTTACCTCATTTGCAGATTTTTGACACTGACGTGTTCATTTGAACAACGTCACATCCAAACCCCTGCATCTACCTGTACACCAAATACTGAGATGGTAGCTTTGGCGGTATGGGAGCTTTTGCGTGTGACGGACATACATCCACACATACATACCCACATACATACATACATACAGACATACAGACGCCACCGACTCATCATATAAGCTCTTTCTGGTATTTATATACATACCAAATATGAGCCAAAAATGAAATAGAACGCATTATCAGAGAAACAGATCATAAAAGCAGAAAAAGATAGCTTAAACAACAAAAAGAAAGAAAGAACGCCACCAACAATACAGTAGTCTTCATAACAACACATAGCCCGTATATCGAAACGACAAAATCAAGCAAGCCCTGACAGAAAACTGGAGTTAACTTGAAAAACACGAAACACTAAAAAACTGTTCCAAAATCAACCAACAATCGCATATAGAAGGAACAGAAATATAGGCGACACACTTATAAGCGCAAGACTTCACAAAAGCGACAACAGCTCGAACTCAGGTTCACACGAACCTACACAAACACAAACACAAACAGACCAAACAGTAGACATTCTAGCTTCCCTACTTGAACAACAAACGTATGTGGAACAACATACTACCAAATAAAAACAATCAACCATTCAACACGTCTCACGAGTCAAAAATGAATTTTAAGCGACTGATGAAGAAAACTCTGTTTTCGAAACGCAAAGGATCACAGTGTCACACTAGTCACTCCGCTCCAGTGCGGAGTAACATCAAGACGTGTAGATTACGGGTACGTCTCGCCATGGCTGAGCAACATTTTACATAAAACAGCCACAAATGATATACACTTATATTATACACAATTATATACACAAAAAGCAAACAACCCAAATATGAACGATGTGTAGAGTTGCTTTCCCTTTACTACCTAACCTCGGAAATTGTGAAAATCCACATAAGCAACACGTTCTGTGGAAGACTGTGATAGTGATTATTTTTAATACATGTATAAATACGCATATTATGGGACTTCTGATCACTTGCCTATAATCTAGATATGATACGTGGATTCCTAAACCACTAAAACATGGTGGTAGACACAGACATTATTAGTCTAGGTTTAATATTTAAGTAGTTATGGCCATTTTAAGTATATGGCGGCCATTTTGGATGCCATCTTGAAAATGACACGTTTCCGGTGGTCAGATTTTGGTAGACTTTTAGTACGTTATTAAGCACATTTGACTCTATAAAAAAACCGTTGAGAAACCTTTTGTAGCAATTTTTTAGGGTAAGGTCATTTTTTTTCATAAATGCAGCCGACTACTATTATTGTGAACATTCACAGTCTGCAGAGGAGTGGAGGAAATAGGCTTTCATTGGCTTCGCACCTGTAAATGGAGAGCCAACCCCATTGAACGTTTTCCTTCATCACCTGATATCACATAACATAAGTGAAATTATCTGTCGTTACCCTTTTTTTGTCAATAGTCCAGTGCAAGCCTGTCACTCGCACACAATTTATTTGGTAAAGTGTTATTTTTCACTTGATTCGTGGCATTATAATACGAATAGAGGCCAGAGGAATGCCAAAGAAACGAGTTATGTTGAGAACAATCTTTGAATTATTCTCTAGCCCTTGCCAATAATTATAAATTTATTCCTTAAATCGCTATTGTCGCAGTTTTCAAATAATAATGGCCGAATCTCTTACTTCTGGTAGTGAAGACGCAAACTATAGTGTTGTCTCGATGAACTCATTTCAATCACGAACAGCCATATTAAATATTTACTTGTCGAGATAGAAGCAGAGACAAAGTGCCTACATGAAATCAATTAAAGTGGCCAGTTCCTTTTGACGTTCCCTGATCAAACAAAGTAAATGCGAAAATATGATACGATAATGCAACTTACATCATGCTATTTCATGTTATTTGTTTTTATTGCGAAAAAGATCAGACGTTTGATATATACAAATGTATCTAGTCTCTCATTTATTTAGAATATTACCTTTCAGACTGGAGCGATGAAGCACAAGCTACCTCGCGGACTCCCATTAAATGTAACAACTTTGCCAAGAACACTTCGAGATCTAGGCTATTCAACGTATATGGTTGGAAAGTAACTATAGACTCGTTATTTCATCTAGCAGCTTGTATTTTCTTTTACAAACCGTAGATTGCATTCCGTACTGCGTTAGAGCTATCATACGATAGGCCAGAATTTTAACCTTGTGCATGTGCAAGCTTGTAATCGCTCCAATGAAAGCAAAGCTCGCAGCACAAAATCTGCTTAACGACAGGGGCGTCACGTCTGGTCTAATGCAGTTTTGAATTCGGTGTTTGACAGAGAAAGGATTACAGTATAGACGGGAACATATAGCTATTTGTACCTTCTGTAACCTTCCCTATCTGGTGTTATGTTAATATTTGTGCATCCCTGACTGCACAAGAAGAAAAATAAGCTAACTGGTTATAAGATAATACATCCTTTATTTATTTTCAATCGAACGACATCACGTTTTTAATATATTTGTAACACCCTCTTTGATCATTCGACTGTACTTAGTTTTGAAAAACAATCCGCGTGTATCATAGGCTCAGCACTTCAAAAAATCGAAAGTTTGCGGTTCGTGAATTTGAGCAACTCATGCCATGCACGGAAAACAACATTATTACGCGTTCAGAACGTGATTCGGACTTTACATGCCAATGGCGGTCTATAGTAGACGGTTTATATTTACAGCAGGCGTAGGTTAGCCTCATACGATCGGCTTTTTTGTCTCTTGCTAAATGTTGTTCAATATCATTCTCAGGTGGCATTTAGGGTTCTGCAAAGTGGAATACACACCTACAAGGCGTGGATTTGACAGATTTTATGGCTTCTATTTAGCTCGGAAGATTATTACACGCACTACAGTAAGCACTCACTTTGCTCTATATCTAATATAATTGCACATCGCAACTTGAAAGTTTTGATTTACTTATGCAACCACGTTTATGCTTTGCTGTGGTCCTTATCAAATGAAAAAGTAAAATAATATAAAAACAATATCATAGGCATCTGTTTCAACGCCAGGTTCACTTAATTTTACAAAACAAACCATGAAAAACTATTTTTGTGTCGTCAACGAATTGTATTTAACGCTATCGCCATACAAAATAAGTTAGTGACACCAGTCGAATCTCTATAAGATTACAACGTATAAAGCTAAGTCATGGCACTATCTATCGATTGCCCGTTGATATAAACGGGGCAAGCGCTATGCGTTCAACATTTTTCAGTTAAAACTTTATATTAATGGTGTTCCTAATTATTGGCTTAAAAGGTGGTGGCTTGGACCTTCACGACAACTTTGATCCAGACTGGAGTCAAAACGGAACATATTCGTCGGTGAGTATTCAGAATTAGGTACTAGATAGTTGCTTCTTGCCTAACGATGTTACGCTGGCACGCTTGCCTCAGTTTTGCAAGCTTAATTACCATGTTTAAGACTTCAGGTTAATCGTTTTGCTGGCAAACATGCTACCAAGATTTATACCTGTCACAGTAACATTATTGTGTAACAGTTCATCAATCAAATAAAAAACACTTAATGTCTACTTTCATTTGGAAATATCCAATTATATGCAATTCCAAAGATACCCTGTTTAATGGACAAAGTTTCGTGGGAAAAATATGGGTGTTTTTCACATAAAGAATCAAGCAAAATAAATAATGAGTAATCATAATCACAATTTGATCGCTGACAACTGGTAAATCGGACATTCGAAATCAACACGCGAACCAGCATTGAGACAATCACACAACGAACAGGATCATCAACTCTATGTAGAAATTGGTCATAAATTTAACACGATGCTACAATTTTTCCTCGATACTGTGTGTAGCCGTGATACAAAAAACATAAACCATTAGCATTCAGACTATTTGGATGGAAACATAAAAATCACATAAAAGCAACAGAGGCAACACGAATACACTAATATTTATAGCATATATCATCTCCCATACCGCCTGCATAAAAATATGGATCTCCCAAACTTTGCAGTACCTGTTCAGTGATAAGGCTGTTGATATCATACAGTCCCATGACAAGACAAGACCTTTTTTTATGTATCTTGCTTACCAAAGCGTTCACGCTCCAATGCAGGTAAGTGATCACAAAAGTGGCACTATGTATTTATGTATATATTTATATATGTATATCTTTATGTATGTATGTATGTATGTATGTATGTTTGTATGTATGTATGTATGTATGTATGTATGTATGTATGAATGTATGTATGTATGTATGTATGTATGTATGTATGTATGTATGTATGTATGTATGTATGTATGTATGTATGTATGTATGTAGGTAGGTAGGTAGGTAGGTAGGTAGGTATGTAGGTAGGTATGTATGTATGTATGTATGTATGTATGTTTGTATGTATGTATGTATGTATGTATGTATGTATGTATGTATGTATGTATGTATGTATGTATGTATGTATGTATGTATGTATGTATGTATGTATGTATGTATGTATGTATGTATGTATGTAGGTATGTAGGTAGGTAGGTAGGTAGGTAGGTAGGTAGGTAGGTAGGTAGGTAGGTAGGTAGGTAGGTAGGTAGGTAGGTAGGTAGGTAGGTAGGTAGGTAGGTAGGTAGGTATGTATGTATGTATGTATGTATGTATGTATGTATGTATGTATGTAGGTAGGTAGGTAGGTAGGTAGGTAGGTAGGTAGGTAGGTAGGTAGGTATGTAGGTAGGTAGGTATGTATGTGCGTGCGTGCGTGCGTGCGTGCGTGCGTGCATGCATGCATGCATGCATACATACATACATACATACATACATACATACATACATACATACATACATACATACATACATACATACATACATACATACATACATACATACATCAGCGTTGGAAACTACCGCCCGTCCTCCCGTCCGAGACGGGTAACTTTTCAGTCGGACGGGAGGAAAATTGTACTTCCACGTCCGTGTGTCGGGCTCTCGATAGTAGCCCATACGGCATACCCAGTAATCTCATCGATCAGCTGCTTATATAGGAATATAAAGGAAAATGAGGGCAACTCCACACGTCGGCTCTACCAAGATTTTTCAGTATTACGATATGGTGAATAAGAGGATCATTGCATTTATTTTGTGTGGAATACATGGCGAGACACCGGTGAATCGATAGTGCTTTGACCCTAGTCATGTGATCTGAGTCCCCGGTAAACCGGTTTGTTGATTGAGTGATTCGTCTTAACGGTGTTTCGGAATCAAAAATGGGGTTCCTTCATCAGTCGCTCTCGTGTTTTGTATCCCCTCCGCTTGGTTGTGTGATGAAGTCATCTTCGTCCTCGAAGAGGAGAAGCCAGATTCGTTATTGAAAGAGTTAGCCACTATTGACTGACTCTATAGTGAGCGATCCGGTGTGTGGTGTCATATTATAATTAACATGACCCAGCATCGACCGGAGTTTCTGGACGGTTATAAGGATTTTTGTTTTTGGGCATATTTTGAGCGTCGCTAGTGCTCTGTGTCAATTTTTCATGGACTTTGTAATAGATTTCGGGTCGATATTGGTGCCTGCTTTCTGGTGTTTCAAAAGCATGTTGTGAAGGGCTGTTTCTCTGTGTTTAGCCATTCCCAGGTTTCATGGTTTCGTTTACAATATTTTCTGTAAACGGCCTTTGAAATCGGTTTGGTCTGAGGAGAGTATTGGTTTATTTAAATTCATGCCGCCAACTATGATTACTTATAGGCAGCTCTCTCAGTTTTTGATTTTCTTTGCCAGATGATGTTTTCTGTATTGCTCAGCAATCTTTTCAGTTTGGTTGATTGTAGTACCAATTCGATGACAGATTGCATCTTGGTTTTATACGATAAGTTGTGGCATGAAATGGAGACAAATTTAAAAAAAAATTCAGTTTCCCCATTGTTAAAACCAAATATATAGGGGGCAGATCCTGCAGTCATTTGTAGCAGGACAGGGACTGGACTCTGATTATGAATCAGACTTTTCTGATCTCCTGGAAAGTGATGTTGGTAGTGACACTGACTTGATGTAATCTGTGATTGACTCATGTCAGCACTGATTTCATCAAGGAGACCATGCACAGATCCATGATGAAATGTCCAGTACTCGGTTATCAACACAATGTATCAGAGTGTTATCAGCATTGTTATTGTAGAAATTTTGTGTTTAAGTCCGGATTAGAATTCATTTCAAACGGTGGAATTCAGAACAGTTTGTTTGTAAGATCACAGTTAATACACATGTTGAAAATAAAGTTGTTTATAGTTTGAAGTACAAAATGGTTTTGTGTTTTTTGAATGAATGGATTTGTCAAAAATTCAGGACAGGCAACTTTCTGGCAGGACAGGCAAGTTTTGAAAGTTACCAGTCCTGATGTCTGGCAAATATGTATGTATGTATGTATGTATGTATGTATGTATGTATGTATGTATGTATGTATGTATGTATGTATGTATGTATGTATGTATGTATGTGTATGTGTGTATATATGCATGCATGCATGCATGCATGCCTGCATGCATGTATGTGTGTGTGTACGTATGTATGTATGTATGCATGAAGAACAAGGAAAAACGGGCAGACAGATTAATAGATTTAATCGTTATGAACAGGTTCCAAGGAAATATTTCGACATGTACCCACTGGTTCAAAATGAAAAGAGGCGGTCCTTACTTGGTGAGCAAATTACGTTTGTAATATTCCATTGTCACATTCTTGATTTGCCAAAAGAGAGAAATACCTTTTTCACCTTGACCCACTTAAATACCTTTTTCACCTTGACCCACTTATTTAACAACATGTAACAATACTTGAAAAGTGCGAAAAGGGTGAAATACATTTGAGTCATCTGCATAAATCATAAAATTAAAGGCACCTGCAGAATTTTGGATGTCGTTTATGTAAATCAGGAATGCTATTTGGCCAAACATTGTGCCTTGTGGATCACCACATGTAACTTCTGCCTTCTTAGAATGCACATTAGCTATATTGTCTTCTGGATTGAAGATAACGAATAAACCATTTAAATGGCAAGGCCCGTACTGCACAATATTCTAGTTTTGGAATAAGGATGTCATGATCAACTGTACCATAACATAATGCTTTTGAGAAATCAACAAATATCCAATTATTGATTCTCCTTTGTCACACAGATTGGATCAAGCTAACAATTGGCGCTTTACAACCATGTTTTTTTTTTCTAAAACCATGCAGTTTGTAAAGAATACAATTTTTTTCAAAGTAATCAATCAAACTATTATTTACAACTCTCAAAAACTTTACTAATAACAGGGTGAATGGAAATAGGTCACCATTTTTATGCAAATGCAGGTCTCTTGCTATTTGTTCGGATTATTATTGTCGTAGTCTATGAAAATATTGATTGGATTACATGACCTTTTGAGGCCTGGATGCCATACTTGACCCCCTTGTTGCATCGGAAACCGTAAGCTTATGCCACATGATAGTACACAGTGCGTCGAAAGTTCATGTGTCAGCGGGGTCTATATGAATACCAACCTCCATATTGGCGACAAAATTAAAACACAAGGACTCAAAATTTGTTAAGTGGGTGTTTTTTGTCATTCTCTAACAATCATGACTAATTTTTACGATATTTTCATGTCAGACACATTTGGCTTGTGGGAGAAATACCAGCCGTCATGTTGTTAGTTTACATTGACTGGCACACCGAAGATCGACGCAAAAAAGGTCCGACGCACAAAACTTGATGACATCTACGCGCGATGTCGTGACGTAGAACGACAAGAAAAATTGGCTTGTGCATATGATAACGATTGATATAGGACAGCGTGGTTACAGGGCTTTGCTGCCTTCCTTCCCATTTCGATGTCTGGTATGCACACATTGTGTGCACAGAACGCATGTTTTTTTACCTTACAGAAGTCTCTTAAAAGTGATGATATCTCTTCTCAGATTACATTAGACTAATTATTGTCGGAGGATGTGCTTGTTTCTGTTGATGCTATTGGTAGTGACTTTTAAAGACAAGTTAATACACCAAATAAGAAATATATTGACTGAATGATCCTTGTTTATTGATCGTGTGTACTGGTGGTCACTTGTTTTCTGTTCTCTTGCCACACCAGCTATAATCTGAAATTTGTCTGCTGCTAAATGCCTAATTTCCTAATGACGGTGTCATCTCTTGTACGGCATCCTGTAGTTTATGTAAGATAAAACCGCATGCGTTCTGTGCACAAATTGTGTGCATATAAGACATGTAAACGGGCAGGTAGGCAGCAAAGCCCAGTAGTTATACCTGGTATTATTCATTACAATATGACATCTGCATGCCAGCTGATATAGCGAGATCACTCAATGACCTGGCATTCGGAATACCAATGCAGTTTAGGCATTTACAGTCTGAGCTGACAAGATGAATACTATTTTAATAAGAGTATTCAAAAGTAACAGCTGCCCCTTTCCCCAAAAAACACACAACAAACATTCACAAATTTAAAAGGAAAGCTAATGGAAAACTGCTAAAGCAACTCAAGCAATTCATTCGACTTGAGCCAAAATATATATGAAATGGGAAAATACGCTTGCGACAGATGACGCACAACAAAACACTGATTATTATAATCTTGCTTTGAAAAGGGTGATTACATGCTTTTGGACAGAGCAACTAACAGATTAAAATGGTCCTTTTATTGTGACAAAAGTAGAATATTTGCGGAAACGTTTTACTTATCCTGAAATGGCTTTGTTTTCTTGCTATGTATGCTGCCATTCATTCTAGCAAACATAGCCAGCAAGCCCGTGATATTGGGTCCCTTAATATGGCTGCCGAGCGGTACTGGCTGGTTTTTTAATGTCGCGAGCATATTTTTGGTTGCGGCTCACTGGGGAGGCACATTTGTGTTGCCTCAATGGCGACATGGCTGTGCCGTTGATAAGTGTAAATATTGGTCAAAAGCACTGTCGAAATTAAAGATAAAAGCTACCGGTAAGAAGGACTACTAACACTGTAACAGGTCCTTTGTGAAAGTTGTCGGTCCTTCAACCTAGAAATATGTATTACAGAAAATTTGGTCTCAATCTCAATCTATTTGCATAAATGCTGGTGAATAAATTGACCCTGCTTTTTATAAAATAGACGGGGATAAAGACTGTAGTTAGTTCCAGAGACCAGCTCTGGAACTGTTAGTTTTTGCTCACTTTCCTTCTTTCTTTCTTTCTTTCTTTCTTTCTTTCTTTCTCTATTTCCGTTATTACTATCATAGAACATGCTATACACAAATTTTACCTTAATTACCCAGAATGCATTGCGACACGCTTATGACGTCATCGCTAAGCTCGGACGGGTTTTACGGGCATTTCTTGTGTGTTTATTTATTTATTTTTTATTTTGCATTGCTGAACTATCATATTGCGTTCAGCTATTAATAATTCTAGCTTTCCTTCGCTTTGTTTTTTGTTGCTTTTAGATTTTATTTTTCTCTGAATACTCGCCGTACGTGGCGGTATACTGTTTCGCTCGAATGCTCATGAGATAACAATGGCCGAGGCGGATACGATCGCTTCGCTCGCATAGAGAGAGAAAAGTAGGCTTTCCGTAAGTTTACAAGCGCGGCTGGGCACATCGTGTACCTAGGCGAGGTGGGTGTGCTCGAAAACGAAGATCAATGCAAAATTTGGATTCAAAATCGGCTGTTTTGGCGGAGAAACTGCCCGCCGTATTTCTGAGGAGCCACTAGCGGTTTTTCCTATATCAGTCTGCGACGCCGTTTAACGCCGGTAACACACAGCCCTGCGTTGCAGAGCTAGGCATTCATAGTGAACTGTCTGTCACCGCACCGGCATGCGTTGGCTGCACGTAAAAGCAACTCAACTTTCCAAGATCAAACGGTCAGTATCTTGTGAAAACAGCGACATAGCAATGAAAATTGTTTTAGTCTGTGCTTTTAATCAAATGAAAATGCACGTGGCCTCGGTTTTCAATTTCAACGGCCTAGGTCCGATTTTTCCTCTCGTCTGATCATCGTCGTAAACCACGCGCCTCTTTACGGCAACAACTCAGCGCTACCCGTCAAGCGATTGATTTTTGCGTAGGTCAGCGGAGCGAAAATTATTGCTCTGGCTCGCGAGAATGTCGTCTGATATACATTTCCATGCGTTGTCGCCCCCGTATGTATCTGTTGCGTTTTTACCGTACATGTAGGCATTTGTAATCTGTGTACTGTAATTCCCCGGACTGCCTTGCTTTTAGCTGTATTATGGTGTTTAGGCCTGCTGCTATCAGCCCTAACTATAGGTACGTGCTTGAATATTAAAATCCAAAGTACTCTTTCATTCTGCACCTATCTTTGTCACACATTCTCTTGTTTCTTCCGCTGCTCTGGTCTCTGGAACTTCGCTTTTGCTGGCAAATGCTTTCTAGTTTATTTTATATTTTATTATGGCGTAGACAAAAAATCTTAGAACAAAACTGGATAATGAATGCCATAACAAAATCTTAAAGTGTTATCATTGATCATTAATTGTTCCTTTTACATGAACTTTGCCGTCGATCATCAGCCGACGTACGACAGGGCAACGACTTTTTGAAAGACGAGAAATGTACATGACTGAGTATTTCGTCGGAATTAATAATCATACCGCATATACGACCCTCAAAAATGACTAAAATGTATGTAAATCTCCGATTGATTTACGAACGTTACGAGCGAGAGGACAATGTTGACGAGGATTTTCTTCAAGACTTCGGGGGGGGGGGTCTTTGAATCTCCATAATATGCTAAAATGAGATGAGGAGAGTCAATCCGATGTAAGGATTAGTTTGATAGCTGAAAAATGACGGAAGCCAAATTGCATTAAACAATGGTGCACACTGCTTGGAAATACATTGTGCTGGTATAGAGTGAAAGTTCAGGGACTCTTGCACCCTGACTTATCCAGGTCAAACGTTTCCCTCGATGTTTCGCAGTGTCAAATGAGGGAAAAACAGGGAAAAAAAGTATATTCATTTATAATAACGACTGGTTGAGAGAATAACAGGATACTTAAAAGGTTCAGGACAGCTTTTCGATTGGTCATGTTTTATACAAAATTGGTGCGATACATAATTTGAATAGCAGATGGCAGCCGGGTCATATGATTCATCGAAATTCAAAGGTTCGGGTGCAAGAGTTCTAAGTAGGCTAAGTGAGCCCTACGAGTGTGAAAAAGATGCATTCAACGCTCTCGGGGATCCAGCTAAATAAAAAGGCAAGAAGAAGAGGAGGAAGTAGACGAGGAGAGGGAAAGATCTCGAGCAATTACAATAGGGACCCTGCCCGCATGGGTCTTGTACCCTAAAGAAGAGGAAATCGTGATTGAATACTATAGGTGCCCTGTCTGCCTAAGGTCGGGCCCCTAAAGAAAGCTGAATTCCAGCAAAAACAATAGGAGCCCAAACCCCAGTGGGTATGACCCACTTTGTTAAATCATTTAGGACGCCTAACGTAAAAAGCAAATGGTTTCCTTGTATGTTACCAAATAAACATATGTTTATCACTGTCAAATATATCTCGATACCAAAAGAGTAAACGTTAATGGAAATTAAGTTTTTTATTTAGCTTCAGAAATAGGTGGGAGGGAGTCTGGAAATAGCATTCTTGGTGGAAAGACTGTTTCTTACTTTTATAGATAAACCCAATGATATTATTGAAATTCTGTTCGTGTAAATACCCTCCCATATTTTTGGTTTTTACCGATATTCTACTGTGTGTTGCAACTACACCAACCGACAACCTTTAAATGTTTGCAGTTCTTATTTGAGGATTAAAAGATGGTGAACGTCAAATTAAAAAAAATGTCAAAGTCACTCCTATGAATGACTGTATACTGCGTATACTGGTAATAATTCCCACAAAATATTCTCATTCATGACCGCAGATGAAAATGTCATAAAATGCGGTAAATTGCGATTTTCTAAATCAATAGCATATTGAGCATGGATTATACAATTCCAGGATTTGTCAACAATTTAAACATGTTCAATTTGAAATAGATTTTCACAGTGCTAAATGCCATATATTTCTTTTTCTCCCTGTAAAAGGTATGGTAACCGCATTAGATGATGGCATTGCAAAAGTTGTCGGCGTGTTGAAGGAAAACAGATTATGGGAAAACACCTTGCTTATATTTTCATCAGATGTAAGTCTTGCTTTTACGACCTACAGTGACGTCAAAATGCTCCGTATCATTACATTATTTTAAGGAGAATACGTACGGCCATTGAAATTTTTCTTTTTATTTTGATTCATTATCCACCATATTTTTTTCATGATGTTTTTAGCCAAAGAGCCCGACGCTATGTTAGAGAATAAAATAACCCTAATATTGCCAAGTAAACAGCCGTGAAAACTATAGTCACTGTATTCTGGTTGCAACAGGCAATAAAGCCCAAGAGAGTGTAATATATGCAAGTTCTGGGATAATGCATTGAAATCATTAAGATGTCTACGTTTATTTGTTATCATTGTATCACAAGAATGCGTTACGTATAGGTACGCTGTTTACTACTTATCGGGCTTGATGTTTGAGCTTAGAGACGATGATCACCAGGATAAATTGCAATCTTTATCAGGTCCTAATCATTTGTTTTTAGGGTTATTGGTCCACCTACATATGTCTTTAACGAAAATAAAGAGTTTACTTTTCTATCAATTTTCGAAAAGATATGTCGTTACAACAGCTCATACCTTCTGCTAACCTTCCATATCCTTCTATCGCTTTCTCTGGCTGCTTCTTCCCATCATTTCCTCTCCGCTTCCCGTCATTTGTTAATAATATAACGTTATTCACAAGATTCAGTGGCTTATGTCCGAGCAGCGCTGGTATAGCGTCTCGGACAATACTGAAGCGTACGATGTACGAGGACATTAATCCTGGTATTTGTGAATAACCTTACTATTATATACCTTTTTAGTCCAATTCTTCCCGGGAAAAAGTCAAAATTAAAGCGCTTTTGGGATGCCTGTCGCGCACTGCACTGAGCGATCGCGAGCAAACTATTCACGCATTCAGCGCGACCGCTAAGCGCTCAGAGCGGAATTTTAACCTGCGCAATTGTAGGTCGGCGACGCAATTTCACAAAAATTCATAGGTCTGACGTCTGATACCGAAACTTACTGTATGACGAAACTACATAGGTTACAGACGCAGGTGTATAATTATATCGAGTATTATATCATACCGGTATATTGATGGCGCAAATACAGCGACCTGATTGGTCGAGACGCGTAAAAAATCGTGGTATATTAGCGATATACCACTGCTGGCACACGCGCGAGCTCTCAGCTTGAGCAAATATCCGTTTTTGACTTTCCATGCCAGAATTTCAATATACTGTTATGATATAATAGCAATAAATCACATCCAGCGATGGTATACCACTCGATTTTGACCAGCTCACTTCATATATGCACTCGCTATCGCTGTTGCATATATGTCGTGAACTGGTCAAAATCTCATGGTATGCCGTCGCTGTGTGTGCTTTACTGCTTAATTATTGCATCTAAGGTTTGGCTTCTTTTATTTCCGTGAAAGTTTTTGAAACCAATTATTTTGCTCCTTCTCCTACTGACATATCTCTGTCTGTTGATGTACGTGGCAGTGACGCTGTCATTGCCTGTCTTCCCAACATTATCATATTCACCATGATCATCTTCTTCTTTTCATCGTATTTAATGTAGAATGGCGCCCCTGTAATTTGGAAGCACCAGGGAAGCAACTGGCCACTCCTGGGCATGAAACAACAATTATTTGAGGGAGGCACACGAGCCGTTGGCTTCATCCATGGCAATATTTTGGCGAAAACTGGATATACGTATAACGGGTGTGTATGTAGATTTCCGTGATATTGGTGTAATTGTTACTGTTGTTAGTCTGCAAACCTCTTTTGCGTATTGTATTTAATATCATATTGACGAGGTTAATACACAAGGCTTTCTTTCATTAGGCGTATTTTTCGCTATTTATGGGGCAAAAGATGACCCACTAGGGTCCGACCGAAGCACAACATATTGTTTTGTACGCGAATAACATATGTTGAGATTGTGCACGTAATCATCTGCGTTACTGACACTCAGCCTAAGAGCTTTAAATGGTAGTCATCTTCCGAACGTCTCAGTTTTATAGACAGTGCCCACCTCTAGCCATAGAAACGAATTTTTTGTGACTACCAAGCGGCAAAGCATGAAAATAGGTTTTGACAAAATTTGAAAAAGTACCCGGTCACGTGACTATGTTGTCGATTGCAGCTTTGAAACAATGGCGGGTGACTGGTGATGCGTGGCTACAGTGTGATGCGCGCCAGGAATGAGCGACGAGCTGCTCCATAAAACAGCAAGATTTTCAATCCCAACAGTGTAGGGACTTGAACAGCTCATCGACGAAAAATATGCAAGTGCAACCAAGCATGTTGTTATGTATGCTTACTTTTTCGAAGGACGTGTGTTACTAATGTAACTGCCTTGTAAAAATTTGTCGTGAACTCATGCTCAACATTCGTCAAAATCTCACAGTAAAGGCATGCAATATGTCTGAATATTTGCAGCATATTCATATTGCGCTTGTACCAATGGCATATAAAGTTTGAGCTCGGGGCCTTGGATGATGGCAACCCATCTCTCCACCTTTTCCTTGTAGGTTGGTGAACATAGTTGACTGGTATCCAACACTTGTTAATATTGCCGGAGGAAAAGTTACAGGTAACATTTAATCGATCATGCTATAGTCCTGACAGTGATCCCCCTAATATACATAGTGATGAATAAATGCAACATTCTCACAATGTTCGACAGAAATATGCAGGGATTAAATGCAATGAAACAGTAAAAAATCAATACAAGTAACAAAATACAATACAGCATAATACATCAAAATACGATTTAATATACACTGCAGCGAAACAACACTGCAACGATAAAATACAATTAAAAAACAATGCAACACAATGAACACCCGGTCATCTAATTTCCGTTTTCTTCGTCCAGTTTTTGCTTAGAACACTATTAAAACTAATTAGGGATAATTGGATCATCATATTTTTTCAAATTTGTCAAAAGTGTTAGTTGCAGTTGCAATGTTACAAATCACTCATAAAAACTAGTGTATAACTTAAAATGGAAAGCAGATGAGCTTATATTTGTAGACCAAACAGACATTATTTCACCATTCAATTATCACAAAATTAGTTCCAATCCTGTTTAGTGTTTTAACTTTATTGTTTGATTAAAATTGAAAATGATGTAAAACAATATTTTACCGATGTATCTGCATGCCTTATTGGTATGCTATTATTCTTTTCCTCTCTTAATCGATTTTTGACTGTGATGACTCAGCAAAACATAATGAGCCTTACCCAAAATACATCAGCGGCTGATAATTATGATACACCAATACATACCATACCAACCGTACTATATACAAAAAGATAATGCAACACTATACAAAAAATGTCAACTTGATATGATTTATGAATGGGAGTACAATGTAAGTTATGTGCATATGTACTGAGTGATGAGCAGTTTTTCTTATTAAATGAAAGTAATGTGGAGAAGTAGAACAAATATTGCGACAATATTTATGCATATGCAATAATAATTTTGATACATCGATATGAAAAGGAAAGTGAGAAGACTGTTCATTTGATAAATATATAATCTCAAGATTATTTTTCTTTGATGTTATCGTTTCTTAGTCTTCTTCGCGGACCCGTAAACTTATTGCCTTTGGCAGGAATTCCTTCGCCTCGAAGTTGTACGGCTCGGTGAAAAACACTCGTAAACAGAAATTCCGTTCATTATAAATAAATATCAAATCATATCATAGCAAGGTTTTTGTAAGATTTCAGGTAAAGAATGTAAATAAATAACAACCGATGCTTTATATTTGCTGAACGTAAAGATCCAGAAATAGATGGCATAAATGTATGGCCGGCGCTGTCGACAGGCTCTCCGTCACCGAGAAAAGAGATGGTCTATAACATCATACCAGAATGGGGAGTAGCGGCGATGAGGTATGATGATAACCAGTTGAAGAATTTGACCCCTTTTTTGCAAATAAAACACAATTTCTTTTCTAAATGATAAATCAACACATTAATTTCTTCTTCTGTCAAAACCGTTACTGTTTGTTTCAACACTGTGAAGTCCTTAACATTTGTGTATAAACGACAAATATGTGTTGCTTTTGCAGCATTAATCATGATCAAACAATGCTTTCAATATATTTATCTTTCTTTCATCGTACAGTTTTTAGTGACCATAGTTGATGATTTCTTATTGTCCTCTTTTATTCCTTTATGGTCTGAATAACTTTAAGAATTGGAAACTTCAAACTAATCAAGGGCAAGGGCCCAAATGACGGTAAGCTTCGATGTAATTTTTAACGTCCACACAACGAGAATCAAAAGTTTTCTGTATGCACTTTACATATCCTTTAGCTCTCAGCCATGGAAAATTATAAAGTTGTCAAAACATAATGAAAAGGTATATTGAATGATGACATTACGCCATCGCCGTAACTACTTCACATACTGTTTTCCGCAGTGGCTCACCACTTATAATGCGTTTTAACTTTGAAATTTGAAGCGATCTTAAATACGGCAAATCGCATCAAGGATACTCATCCGGTCCGCCTCATCCAAATCCATATCCTAACTCAAAATGATGGCTGAAAAATTATCGAGCTGTAAATGGCCAGTAGTAAACACGCTTACACAATACAAAAAGACATAACTTTTGGCATCAAAATAACACATATAGCAGGAGACATTTTTATCTAAGAAGTGACAACCAGGATCGACGGTCTCATATTCTGCGCAGACACTATATCAGTACACTCGGTAAACATTTGATCCAAGGAAACAAGGGAATATTCAGAGATTAACATTAAGATGGACAAACCAATTATTCAGTGATAATCCACGACGAAATTCTGAATGTCGAAAACTATCTGAGAGGAATTAAGAGATAAAACAGAGAAATCATCATTTGTTTTTGTAAATGTACTGTAAGCTTGAAACTAAACGTGGTATTTTCATTGTCAAGTTCACAAATAGTAGTTGTTCGCTTCGGCATTGTTTATTTTTGTTTTACTGTTTATTTGTTTTTATCTTTGTTCTGAGTTCAAGCAAAATAAAGTGCGTGTGGTGTAAATAAAGCAAAGGTAGATGTCATCACATGTCACCTCTCTCTCTCTCTCTCTCTCTCTCTCTCTCTCTCTCTCTCTCTCTCTCTCTCTCTCTCTCTCTCTCTCTCCAGCTTGTTGGATTCCACCACCAGAAGCCGAAGGGATGCTTGGCAACCCGTCTTGTATAAGCCAGAAGAAGGATGATGTTTATTTATTCCATATAAAAGGTATCTGAATCTTTCCTAGAGGAAACAGAAATGAAAATGATGCAAGACACATAATCAATGAGGACAAATAATGCATGACAAAATGATTTTCTTTGAACATAATTTTTGTAAGAGCAGGAAATGTGCGGAGAAAAAGTCGGAGAGTGCGGCGACTGCTTAACCTCAAAGGAATGCCGCATGACCATCGATATCTGCCAAAGCAAGCTCACATCATTATATTTAACCTGGATAATCTAGGACGACATTTGTGGGCAACTTCCCGTTAACATTGTTTTATTCATATGGGTTGTGACATAAAGTAGGTAGCAAGTAAATTTGTCTATTAACATTCGAAGTAATAATCTCTGATATTATTACACAACCATGGAAAGCCAATCTTAAAGAGGCACTCCCACTTGGTAACATTTTTAAAACACATTTTTTCAATGCCAACGGTCGATATGTGACATGGCGACTGCGCGCGGATCGTGAGATATCGATAAAAAACATGTCCTCAAAAAAGTTAAAGTTTGAATTCCGGTTGCCCACCTGAATTCAGCTTCCGAACATTGAACGTTCGGCACTGGAACCATTGTCAACCAAGCTATGGAGTACGAGTCTACGCTGACGCTGCTGTACGCCACAGCAGTACCACTCGCGTCAGTGAGCGGTCATGTCCCAAAGGGAGAAGGCCGAGTCCTAGTGACTCGGCAAAAAAACGAAAAAAAAAAAACAAAGTTTGCTGATTCCACCAGAATTCGCATAGGTGACTAGCACAGATAGGTGCGGTTAATACATAGTATGCATAGTGGCCGTCGCGTGGTATGCGTGCATACCACACGCGGCGGCCGCTATGTATCGAACCACGCGTAATTGTGTGGCAGACGAAAAAATGTAGTCATCAGAGGCAACTAATATTTTACACGTAAAACTGATATCTATGTGGTATTGTTTGAAAATTTAATACAACTGATTGAGAATAGTGAAAACGACAAAAACTAAGGAGAAGTTTTAAAAAAGAATTACCAGAGGTAAGGGCATTGATAATGATGTATATAAAGTCATCGCAGTAGGAGGTAAATTAATTGCGTCATTCGAACGTTTTTGGACTCCTTAGAATATCGTCAATCAGCACAACAACACACTTTCGGGGGATTTCGGGTGACAACCAGAAACGATCGTAAAACTTCGGGATGTGAAAAATACGCTCGGGAAATGACATGTTTTTATCGATATCTCGCGATCCGCGCGGAGTCGCTACGTCAACTATCGACCGTTGGCATTAAAACAATGTGTTTTAAAAATGTTACCAAGTGGGAGTGCCTCTTTAAGGACGAACGAAATTAAGGTTCCAAGACAAGAAATTGACCTTTTTAATCTAACAATTCCCTGGTTATTAATAAGCTCAGAACCCCTGTAAATGATATATTTTCTGAAAGCCTAAATATAGAGGAACATTTCGGCAATCAAAATGTTACCATTGTTTTAGATAACTATCACATTGCAGGCAATTTGCATAACCTTTCAAAAATCGGTTTTCCTTAGGTTTTGTCTCAGTACTTCAAAATATTTTCCTCAAACTTTCTGGTGTGTTTCTCAGATTTTTCATATCTTGCTTACTTTTTTATATCACAATTTTAAAAAACTTACTTAGGGTTACATTCACCGCTCTGGAAGTTTTTCTTGCATAAAAAATGGTTTAAGAAGGTTTATTACAATTCTGTACTACCCTTTGGAAGATACATAGGACATCTTGCACTCACACAAATTTCAGCCACTTGTCTCAAAGCATTGAAACAAAACATATGGAAAACTGATTTTTGAAAGGTTATGCAAATAACCTGTAACGTGATAGTAATGTAAACAATGGTGACACTATGGTAACAAAAATGTTTCCCTATATCTAGGCTTTCCGAAAATATATAATATGCCGAGGTTCTGAGCTTCTTGACTACTAGAGAATTAATAGTTTAAAAATGTCAATTCTTGTCTTGGAACCTTGAGAACATACAGATTCTTCTAGAGTATACGTGAAGCAGAAAATTATTTATTATTTATCTGTAACTGGAAATTAATACAAACGTCTGCTCGTTGTCGATGCCCTGTACTTCAATCAGATATAGAAAAATGAAGTTATAGAATTGTTGATTCATTTACCAGACTACGGCCTCTTTGTAAACAACATGACGTTGAAGACCAATATCTTTTTCTTTTTGTGTCCATTGTATTACGGGTTACAGAAAATTATATTGCCATGCCCTGCCCGTCACGTTTTGATTGGTCGAGCTAAACCACATGACTGACCACAAATACACAGTAATGGTTTGTTAACATGCCCTTGAATATGAATTATAAGATAAACAACTCAAAGTATCGTAACTTTACAGTTGAAACGTAAATCATAACCAATCACAAATTAAAATGGAGCACTTGTGGGCCTAGTTGAGGTACTTTTTTCTGAAAACCTCTCCGGATTTGCCAATTTTTTACAGCGCGCGTGACAGTGCGTCGCGTATTGCTCAATCCTGGGGCTCAGTTGTCGTTCGCTTGGAAACTTTTCGCAAATTTTGACGGTTTTATATGGTGCGAAGATAATATAATGGAAATAACAGACTTCGCCCTGATCATTAACTTTTATTTATCGGCGCGGGCTCTAGAAAAGCCAAAATTAACGGGCTTAGCAAGCCTCGCACGTTAATTTTTGGCTTTCCACTCACCCTTGCCCCTAAATTAACGTTAATGGTCCCACGTCATTTCTATACTATATACCTATCACAATAATGCAGAAACCAGACCAAATTGTCTGGTACATGGAGGATAATGTTTGACCAGGTTAGAGTTTCAAATCAAATTT